>NC_056745.1:704871272-705108772 GCF_019279795.1 Protopterus annectens | reverse complement strand
GTACCAAGTATTAAGACATGAACAACCCAGGATGTATACCACTCCCACTGATTTGCAGTTGAAACGATATCTAGCTTTAAAAGACACACCATTGATATTTGTTAGATTGTTAATTCTTCCACAAACACTGCACTGCCCACATATATAAGTACCTACAGTAATATTTTTCCTTTCCTCTTCACCTTTACTGAAAAAGTTATAATTTAATAACTCCTTCAGATTTTTCCCTCTTTTATAAGAGAAAATTACATGTTTGGGAAACATAAAACCTATATTTTCATCCTCACAATTCAGATACCAGTATTTTCTTATAATATTACATAATTCTTTAGATAAAGGGGAATATTTCGTAACAAAAAATAACTTAAACTCACTAGCCTTAGTGTCATCTTCATTTCTTCCCCTCATTACAGAATTTTTTCTTTCTACTGTTAAAGGACTTTGTCTTTCCTGTCTACCTTTATATTGTTCAAATTCTAAGTGGTCTGTGATTCCTAGTACTTTATTTTTAGAAAAATAATAAATGGTCTTTTTTATAACCTCTCTTAGATAATCTTGATTCTACCTTACTTAGTTCAAAATACCTGTCATTAATATCACTGGTATGGTCATATATCCTTTGAAATTCACCAAAAGGTAGTGACCAAATCAAATGTTCCGGATGCATGCTTTCTGCATGTAGGAACATATTTACAGAAGTTTCTTTCCTATAAGGTCTATACCCTATTTTTCCATCTTCATGAAACAAAGTTATATCTAAAAAAATAATCTTATTTCTATCAAATTCATAAGAAAAATTTAGACCATGACCATTATTATTTAATTCTTCAAAAAATTCTAGAAATTCAGTAATCTCACCACTACATATCAATATGAGGTCATCAATGAACCGCTTATAGAATATTACATTTTTTTGATAAAAAGAAGTTAAATAAATATATAACTTCTCAAAATAACCCATATAAAGAATGGCATATGAGGGCGCAAAAGCAGCCCCCATAGCCGTCCCTTTGATTTGAAGGTAGAAATCATTGTCAAAATGAAAATAATTGTGAGAGACAAAATTCCAACATTTGTATCAAAAAAGTGGTTCTGGGACCGTCTCCCAACATGTCTTGAACAGCTTCAAGCCCCCATCTTTTATTAATGTTAGTATATAATGCCTTCACATCTATAGTTACCCAATAGTAACTGTTGTTCCATTTAACTTTACCAATTTTATCTAATAAATCCTGAGTATTGGAGATGTGAGCTGAAATTTTAGATAGGTGACTTTTTAAATGGAAGTCCAAAAAAATATTGACTTTACTCAAAAAAGAATCTTTGCCTGAAACTATAGGCCTTCCTGGTGGCTTAGTTAAATTCTTGTGCACTTTCGGTAATGCATAAAAGGTTGGCGTCATCGTTTTTTTTACATATAACTTTCCCACATCACTTTGGTTAAAGAAACCAAGACGTTCCCCTCCTTCCAAAAGATTCAACAATTCACTGTTGAACTCAATAATTGGGTCCTTTATTAAGCATAAATATTCATCTTGATTTTTCAACAAATCATGGACCATCTTACAATAATCTGATTTGTTTAAGACTACCCAATTGCCACCTTTGTCTGCACATTTAAAAATAAACTCCCTTTTTATTTTTTTCAAATGTTTTAAAGCCATCCATTCATCTTTATTTAAATTATATTTGGATACATTTTTCAGACTTTCCATTAAAACTGTTATTTCTTTGAATACTATTCTGAAAAAAGTAGAAATTTCAGGTACTTTAATGTAAGGTGTGAATGTACTCTCAGATGCAAGAATGGAATAGCCAATTTACCATAGCCAGTAAAGAACATTTCACCATCCTTAGTATTATCAAGTGTGTCTTCATAGACTAAATCTAAATCAGCATTTTCATAGTCATAAACAGATAAATTTAATAATTCATTATCATCACTTTCAGTAGTAGTATAAACATCATTTTCACAAGTTTCGTCACTTGTATTTGTATTGTTGTCATTATAGAAAAAAACTTTTAAATATAATTTTCTTACAAATTTTTTAAGTTCAAAATAAATATCACTTAATGAGGGAAAAAAAGTTGGTACAAACTTACTTCCCCTTAATAATACAGATCTCATGGCTTGATTTACAATTAAATGTGACAAGTTAACCAAGCATAGATTATGCTCAAATGAATTACTTACTTGCATAAATAATAGTTAACAGCACTTTGTATTTGTGATCCATTTGAAGGCGAAAAGCCGAGGTACTAGATCGCAATAAACGCTTTACTGGCATGGTGCTGGTTGAATTTGTGTTCTTCTTGCATGTATAATGTCTGTCTGTAGGTTTGGTCCTCTGTCCCCCCATTTTCTCTGGCTTCCAGCTGTCTTGCAGTAACAGACTGTGGTATAATGACAGTCTGTGGGACTCCTATACAAGTAACTGACATGCAAAAGTTGTAGATGCTGCCAGCTTCGAACCATCAACACCATCACCCATGCTAATGTCCTTAGCCCAGCGAGTCACACCAGCTGCCATAGTGGTTTAATTCCTCACATTATCAACAGCATGCAGACATACACTGACCCCTGCATTGTGTGGATAAAATATGTGGCCAGGTTGTAGATCACAGCCCTGGAAATGTGTGGTCTGCTGATATATCCTTGCAAACATACTCTGTTACTACAGTTGTATGGGAACACAGATGAGGTGGGGGTAGGGGACTCTGGCATTGACAGTCATGCATCTGTCCTATGACCCCACTGTTTGGTATTTCCCTTGCATAATGCAGTGGGGTTTCCAGCCATGTGGCTTAACAAATATTATGGGGCACTCAGTATTGGACAGAGTACCTGTTCTCCCAAGTGGCTGTTAGATCTCTGCAAGTTGCCCAGTAGCCCACTCTATTCCCTTGCATACATCCATACATATGTTACCATAGTCTAGTATCCAGTACATGTATTGTATAGGAGAGTGACTTACCTTGCTAATGCAGCAGCTGAGAGACCTGTGTTCAGGGCTGACTCTGGCTGATGCAAGCAGTACACAGCCAATGCACGGTTAGGTACATGATGTCTGGTGTGGCTGGCATTGTTTTTACTATGTATGTTAGTCAGAGTAAGGTGTCAGTCCCTAGGACCCTAAGTTGTCAATGCAAGGCCAGGGCATACTGGGCATGCCTACATCTGCCTACAGGGACAGCCTCAGGGATTCCTCACCTGAGTCCCCCTGTGGGTGTGGCTGTGGGGACCTAGGCACTGGTTGGGGGGCTGTGTGTCCCTTCCCTGTGATGATCCTGCCACAGCTGTTTCCACAAGATCATATTGTGTAGCATGGCACATACTGTGAACATCTGTGCACATGTGTCTAGAGACTACTGAAGGGCTCCACCAGCTATATAGAGGCACTGAAACTATGACTTGACCAGCCCAACGCATGCTCTATGATGTTCCATGTTTCTGTGTGTGCCTCATTATGGCATTCTTTGGTAGGTGTGTGTGCATTTCTGATGGGTGTCATCATCCATGGTTCCAGTCCAGCATCCCCCAGTAGATAGCCATATGGGATGTCTCCCCTGGCAAACATCTGGTACAGCTGTGACGTGTGTCAGATATTGGAGTTGTGACAACTGCCAGGGCTACCAGCACACACATTCATGATAATGCCATGGGCATTGCACATGACCTAGCAGTTGATGGAGTGATACCCCTTGCGGTTGACGTAGACTCTGCCCTCCTCACTGGGTGGTGCTCTGATGTGGACATGAGTGCAGTCTATGGCACCCAGTACCTCAGAGTAGTGTGCTACATGGTAGAAGAGATGCATACTGCTGGCCCTCTCCTCAGGGGTGCGGTGTAAATAAATGTGCTCACTGGCATATGTTTACATAGCATCCAGGAAATAGTGGAGTACCCTGGATGCTGATGCCTGTAAGACCCCCATCCTGTCCCCAGTTGGTCTTTGAAAAGTACCTGTAGCTAGTATAATGAGGGCTACACATACCTTTGTTTCCACTGGGATGGGTTCCCCTCTGTTGGATCCTGGTCCGAGTTGAGGGTGGCAGAGCTCAGTGAGTTCTTGTAGTATGTCACTGTCCACCCTATAGTACTCTACAATCTCCAGCTCATGTAGGAAGGTTACTCTGGGCCTGAACACTCTTCTCCTTCTCAGTCTAGGCCTACTGTCAGAAGCAGTATCAGCACTGACCTTAGCATCTAGCACATACAGATGTAGCGGAGCTCCAGCAGCCCCTAGCATTCTCTCAGTTACAATTCCCAAGTATGTACTCCAATGGTGCAGTGTATAGGGGAAAATCAGATTGTAGGGTGTATGCATACTTTATAGTGCTCTGCTGCAGATGTAGCCTGTGTGGCTGGCTAACTATGATGTATTCCACCTGCCAAGAACATCATTGAGGGGTTGTAATGGACTCAATTTAGGTGGAACAGGGGTCATCAGTAACGTATATATGATTGGCTTTCTAAGCCAATTTTTTTTCTTTTTTTGATAGCCTTCCTTGCTAAGCACTGCAGTGTGGCCCACAAACCCACCCCACAGATATAAACAATGCTCAGCAGTCAGTAGACACACCCCCATGAACAGACACACTCAGCACACTGGTGCACCATGCAAACACACTCAAATCAGCTTAAACACACACACCAAAGCTAAACAAAGGTTAGCAGCACTGGACACACACCCCCTGTTGAGCTCGGTGGTGCAACGTGCAAACAAGCACTGCTGCACTCCAATGTGTTTAAAGAAATAGAGACACACCCCCTTTTGATATCAGCTACCTCTTCTGTGGAAACTAACATGGTTCTGTGGCTACAGGGGTTTAATCTGCAGGCATGGATAACCATTTTTGCTATTCAGTAACCACAGTTCATTTACATACAGATCCCTGCACACAACCTAGATACTACACTATTCCAGGACCTGCCTCCTTAGCAACCACAGACATCTACAACTGTACATACTCCATGCAAGGCCATATAATGCATTATTGTCACATATTTTATTTTTTTCGTTTTTACAGTTTTAAATATTTTTTTGCATAACAGCATGTTTGCGCTCTGCTGTGCACCATGCAAACATAATATGGGTATTAAAATATATTTTAAATTGTTTTCCATTACTTTTTGAACATACAGGGCATAGTTTTGCACATATCTCCATCTGCTTTGCTATTTTTGACCATCTAATGGGCCTTTTACAGCCCCTGTTCACTTTTTAATTTCATGTACATGGAATTTTTCCATGTATCCTTTGGACACCAACACGGGATCTGCACGACTGCCTATCTGCTTGGTAGATCGCTCTACACCCTCATTTGCATGCAATTCACCTGCTTATGAGGTGATTTGCATGCCATGGACACTTCCATGTTGGCATGTTCTTGCTGCTTACTTCCATGTAATCTCCATGCCACTATGCATACATGGAAAATTAATCCATGTAGGCTTTATTGAATTCCCCCTGATATATTGGTAAATTTCCATTCTTCCGTTAAGGTGCAGCTCAAATCGTTGTTACTGATGTGTGTGTGTGTGTGTATATATATATACATATATATATATATATATGGTTCCATATGAAACCATCGAAGTAACACAACATCGAGTCTCACATCATCGAGACCACAACATCGTAAAGTGAAACCAGCGAAAACGGAAAGCATCGAGTTGCACAACATCGAAATATAAAACACGAACACGCACAACACCCTGTGACAGTCCCATGCAGTAAATAAACAATAATCGGCGGCACACGTAAATACCCCCTGTGGCATCATGGTAGCATTACCTACGAAACATGCCAATACTAGAAATGTTTTGCAAAAGTAGACTTATTCACCCGTATTCTAAGTAACGCATAAGAATGGAATGGAAACATATTCATGAAGGGAACATCATGTTTCCATTCCGTTCTGATGCATGGGACTTGCTTTTCTTTTGGATATATATATATATATATATATATATATATATATATATATATATATATTTTAATTTATTTATTTATTTATTGACATTTGTTAACTAGGAAAGTCCATGGGTTGGAAACCCATTTTCAGTGGAGGGCCCCGGGAGAAAAGCTCCAGTTACAATATTCAGAGATAATTAACATGTATAAAATTTACATAAATTTTCTAGTCTATTACAAAAACTTTTCTAAAGAATCATAATGCATTGAGTATACAGTTTTATACAACTGTATATCATATAAAAATTTTTAGGATTAGTATAATAAAGATTTTAAAATGTATATAGTTGAGTTAGTGTTTGTAGTATACACAGAATATTTCTGTGTAAGTACAATTATAAGGAAGACAAGTAGGTACACTGTTATTAAGATAAGAAAAAAATATAAATTTTGGTGAATACCCAAGAAAAGGCCTAGATAGCCTGGAATGGGATTTTCACAAGTATAAGAGATGACATTCAAATTCATTGAAATTGATAGGTGTTTTATACTTCTGGATGTGTAACATACTTTAAGGAGGCTTATGATTTTCTGAGCAGGGGCATATAGGTTCATTAAAGAGGTGATTTTTTAAGGTGAGTTTGAAATTTTTTAAAGAATCCAATTGTGTGATAGTGGGGAGTAGGGTGTTCCACAGTTTAGATATGGCATGTGAGTACAGGCTTTGTCCAGCCCTTTTATTGGGTTTGGAAATGATTAGTTGTTTTTTAGTGGAGCAATGGTTTCTGGTGGGAGTATAGAACTGTAGGATCGAGAGGAAAGATTAGCAATTTCCTTTATTGTGTATTAGTTTATGAGCTAGGTTTTGCTGGTTATAATGAAGGAAGTGGAGGAATTCCAGACATTTTAGTTCCTTTATGGCTTGACAGTGGTGAGCTTGGTATGATAGTCTGGTAGTAAATTTTGCTATTTTATAATAGCATGATTGTAGTTTGTTGCTTAGGGATGTGTGAAGGTTAGTATAAATAGGGAACCGTAGAAGATGGATTGGAGTAGGAGGGTATTAGCTAGTATTATTTTTGTTGTTGTATCTATGTATAAATTCTATCTATAGAGTTTACCTAATTTAAAATGTTTTCATAGTGTTTAGAATATGTTGCTCAAAGGATAGTTTGTCATCAATACTAATACCTAGTAGTTTAGCTGACTTTACTACTTTGATTTTGGTTCTATTAAGGGAATAAATCTTAAAATCATGAGGAAGTGGCTTGGAAGAGAACAGTAATAGTTTGGGTTTTTTGGGATTTAAAAGAAGTTGTGATTCATTTAACCAAGATTCAATATTAGTAAAGGCCTTCTGTGTTTTGTTTTTTTTTTTTTTGGAGGTCAGAGAAATTTTTGGAGGAGAATATGATCGTGGAATCATCAGCATATTGGATGAGTGAGCTTTGGAAAGATGTAGATTGAAGAACATTTATGAACAAGTTAAAAAGCACATGTCCTAGAAAAGACCCCTGTGGGATGCCTGTTTTATTGACTATTTACCTAGATTGTTTATTTTGCCATTTTATTGACTGTTGTCTGTTATTCAGGTAGCTGGAGAACCAGGTAAGGGTATGTTGGGAGCATCCCAGAGCTGCAAGCTGCTAAAGTAGTTTAGTGTGTGATACTATGTAAAATGCTTTTGACATGTCAAGTAAAAATACTGATGTTAATAGACCTATGTCCAAAGCGTTTTTCACAGCATCAGTAAAAGACAATAGGGCTGTAATAGTATTATGTGCAGGTCAGAATCCATGCTGGGTAGGGGCAAGTAGATTGTGATCACAGAGGTGTGTTAGTAACATTGTATGTATACATTTTTCTAGTATTTTAGATAATGGGGAGAGAATGGAAATGGGATGATAATTTGTTAAGTCGTTTGTGTGTCCACCTTTATGCAATGGGGTTATAATGCACTTTTTACAGATTTGAGGGATTTTGGACTCTAAGCTATATCTATGAATTAGGATGCTGACGGGATAAGCTATTGTTTTGGCACCAAGTTTCAGATATTCAAAAGGGAGATTGTCTGCAGATAAGGAGCAAGATCTTAGTTTATTTAGTAATTTGAGAACTAGTGAGGTGGGCACAGGTTGTAGTGTGAAAGTTGGAATTGTTGCAGTGTTGTTTATTGTGATACGTGAGGTGTATCCCAAAATTGTTCAGAGTTGAGTTTGAGGTGTTTATCTTATTGTTGGGGGTTTCTGTGGTTTTGGGTGGGGGTTCCTTGACAACTTTAGCAATACTATCTATAAAGTGGGAGTTGAAAATGTGGGCTATTGTTTGTGGGTCTTTATCTGGAAAAGGTGATGGGTTTTGCATTGTAGCAAAAAAAAAAAAGTCCCCCACTCAATTTAAGCTGAAAATAACAAAATCAAACAACAAAAGATTGTAAAAACGGCACCACGGTGCTCTAAAAATATAGAAAGACTTTATTTCAGATATCTGTGCTAGTTTGCAAAAACAAACTTTCACCTCTATGGCTTCTTCAGGCATTAAAAATCCATTTTAATGCCTGAAGAAGCCATAGAGGTTGAAGTTTGTTTTTGCAAACTAGCGTAGTCTTTTTATATTTTGTTTTAGAGTATTGTGGTGCTGTTTTTACAATCTTTTGTTGTTGGGTTTTGCATTGCGCCATGATTAAGGAGCAAGGAGACCAATTTCCAGAATTTTTTTGGGTTGTTTCTTGAACTCGATAATTGTTGTGAGTTTTTCTTATCTTTATTGACTAGTTTCTTTGCTGTGTTATGAAGCAAACTTTTATCTCTATGGCTTTTTCAGGCATTAAAAATCCATTTTAATGCCTGAAAAAGCCATAGAGGTAGAAGTTTGTTTTCGCATCCTAGCGTAGTTTTTTTATATTTTTGTTTTAGAGTGTTGTGGTGCCGGTTTTACAATCTTTTGTTGTTGGGTTTTGCATTGTGCCAGGATTAAGGAGCAAGGAGACCAATTTCTAGAATTTTTTGGGGTTGTTTCTTGAGCTCGATAATTGTTGTGAGAAGTAGTTTTTCTTATCTTTATTGACTAGTTACTTTACTGTGTTACGAAGCTTTTTGAAATTAATTTCATTTGCTAGAGTTTTATTTTAATGCCGTAGTTTACAATATATATATATATATATATATATATATATATATATATATAATGGGTCTACTTCAAACCATCAAAATACCACATCATTGAATCCCAAAATATCAAGATGAAAATCACGAAACCTACATCAAAGACCGACATTGTTGAAACCTGAAACATCGAACCAGATAGTGTGCATATCAGGTAGTACACAGAACTATGGAATGGAGATCACACTGTAGTCATAAGAGCTGCTTCTGCACTTAAAAGCAGTATTAAACAAAAAATATTGCTTTTCAACATTCTGAATGGGATCGGGAAATTTACCCTTACCCCACTGTAGTGTGATCCTGGAGTTGGTATATATAATTTACAGGGGGTGTGGGGCCATACCCCCCCACATGGGGTGCAGGAAGCTTGCCCCCCTGCAAAACTGTTGAAACAGTTATTTTTTGTTAAATTATGCTTTTAAATGGAGAAGGTGCTGTGACTGCAGTGTGATCATCCTTAATGAGTTCCATGTACTTGATTCGATGTTTCAAGTTTCGACAATGTTGGCCTTCAGTGTTATGAGGTTTATTTATTTTTGTCTCAATATTCTGAGATTCGACGATTTGGTATTTTGATGGTTTGAAGTAGACCTATATATATATATATATATATATATATATATATATATATATATATATATATATATATGGTTTACTATCAAAATCTTGAAATTGAAATAAATACCGTTCAGAACATTGAATGGCAAGGTCGAATTCCTGCATATTAATTAGGTGAAGATGTCGAATCTGATGAATTAATTCATCAGATTCGATATTGTTGCTGAATATTGAATGTGATGTTCATATAGCAGCTCAAGTAAGTGTCACTCCTACCCTACAAATCATGTTTTTGCAGGGCGGCAAGCCCCCTGAACCCCCCACACCCCCTGTTAACTATATATTCCAACTCCAAAATTGTACTGCAGTGAGGAAAGGGATGAATGTCCCATTCCATACTGTATCACAATCTCTATTCATTGCATCGCGCTCATATCAGTGAATGGACAGTGGCCTATTGATAATTTAATGTTCAACAACATGGGAATCAGCCATTTGCCATTCAACATTCCTGTGTTTGCGGAACTTATGGTCAACATATATATATATATATATATATATATATATATATATATATATATATATATATATATATATAGGCATTTGATTACCAGGAAAGTCAGACTGGGTAGCTGCTCTTTTTCAGAGGAGGCCCACGGAGAAAATCTCCATAGTATTACAAAAACATTTTAAGAACAATAATTTTTAAACTTCAAAAATAATGCAAAAGCGTCTACAATTTAAATAATTATAAACATTAGACATAATGTGAAAACACTGGTTAAGAATAGATACAAACTTACATGACAATGATTTAATATTTAGAAAAATTTTAGCCAGTTTATAGAGAAATGAAAGTTAAGTTAGTATAATACAAACAGGAATGCTGATATGAACTGAGAGAAGAAACAAAGTTATGGCATATTTAAAAAGATAGTCAGGGGAGAGAAGTTAATTGAATTAAAAAGTGAATAAAGAAGGGAGAGTAAGCAGGTATAAGGTATAAATAGGTATTTGTCCATATTTAGGGATATAGTTTATCCTAGGGTTGAGCAAGAACAGAGCCAGATTTTAGCTAGGAAGTCTTTCAGAATGGTTTTAAAGGATGGGAAGGAAGGTATTGCCTTGATGGATACAGGTAAGGAGGTCCAGGCCTTAGTAACACTGCATGAGTACAGACTATGCCCTGCAGATTTGATAGGTTTGTGGACAGAGAGGAGTTTTTGGTCATTGGGTTGTAATGACCTGTTGGGAACATAGTTCTGTAGAATGGCACTTAGTGCTGGACAAGCAATTGGATGCTGGATAATTTACAGGTGGTATACGTTAGTTGATGGGGTACTTTTAACCAATTTAAGCTTTTTGGTGCTATAGTGTGGTAGTTTCTGAAGGGGATATTTGCTGCAAACTTAGCCTGTTTGTTATAGCAGTGTTTAAGTTTTGATTTTCGTGATGCCTGGAGGTTAGTAAAGATGGGAGCACCATAAAGTAGTGGCAAGTATCTGCATTGGTGAGAAAGTGTTTGGTTAACTTTGTTTTTTTAACTGTAGAATCGTACTTGATATATTTTCTTCTCTTACCAATGTATAACTGACATTTTCTTTTTACCTATGTTCTATATCTTCTTTTACCTGGAGTGTTTTATTCATTTCTTGTTATATTACTATGCTCAGCATACATGATGTAACCTGTTTTGTGTAGTATGCTGGATGTACTGTAACTGGCATTGTCTTTTACCTATGTTCTATATCTTCTTTTACCTGGAGTGTTTTATTCATTTCTTGTTTTATTACTATGCTCAGCATACATGATGTAACCTGTTTTGTGTATTATGCTGGATGTACTGTATTTGTATAACTTGATGCCGGATCTTTCATCCCCGGGCCTCCTCTGAAAATGGACCTGGTCCAGTTGGAATTTCCCGGTTAACAAACGTAAAATAAAATAAATAAATAAATAAAATAAGTAAAGCATCCCTAGTTTTTGGTGTTTTTAAAGCAATTTTGTATATGCAGGTCAAATATAGGATTATCATCCACTGTCATTCATAATAATTTGCTATGAGAAATGACTTCAATGGTTGTTTTATTAAGAGAGAGGATTTTAATTTTTTTTTCATGAGAGAAGGATTTGGAGAAAAAATAGTATTTTTTTGGGGGGGGGGTGTTAGAACATGAGTTGCGAGTTACAATCATGTTTCAAGTGGCTGTTAAAGCTTCCTGAGTAATTTTTCGGAGATGCCACAGGTTGTCAAATGTGCATATGAGTTTGAAGTAATCTGCATTATGTATTAGGAGGCCTGCTATGTGGATATATGGAGGGAGTTGGTGAGAATGTTAAAGAGGAGGATACCAAGGACAAAGCCTTATGGTACATTAGTTGTGACTGGAAGGTATGTAGAGGGAGAGTGGAGTGCCATTTTACTGACTGATACTTACTGGCCAGGTAGCTTTTAAACCATAGAAAGGTGGGCTTAGATATACCTGTTGAGGAAATTTCAAGTAGAAGTTTGCTATGGCAAATTGTGCTGAAGGCATTAGACAAGATTAGAAATAAGGAGAAGACTAGTTTGCCATTATCTGTAACTTTACTGACTGTATCTATAAAGATTAGAAGTGCTGCTCCAGATTCTCTTTCTGGGTTACAGCTGGTGCAGTTGTTCCTGACAAAGCTCAGTGACTGGCATATACACTGTAATCTATTGGTCAAGAGAAGGGACAGTGGCCAAATTAGTAAGTTGCCCTTAGAGGATAAGGACTACTCCTTTGGGGGGAATATCACAGCCACTTTCTAGCACAAGTCAGGCAGGTATTTGACCAGTTAAAATGTATTCAAGGTTTTTCATGTTAACTTTGTCATTGTGCAATATAAACAAGTTTATCAGTGAAAACATTTGGGAGTTGGACCTTGTGACAGAGCTCTGGCAGTATCAGGGTCAGGATTGAACATAGTGACCATAGGCTCAGAAAGGAAAGAAAAGAGAAAAACTCCACTAATGAGGCAATAAAGTTAATTATTCCTAGAGATGGGGGAAGGACCACTGTCAGTCTGAGCAAGCGAATATGGAGTGTTGTAAGAGTACAAAGAGAGATGGTAAAACGTTTATGAATGTATGGGTAAAATAAGTTTATTAGGAGGCATACTGATACAGAATCACAGTAATACAGTGTATAGAGCTATATAGAGCATATTATCAGCGCATAGCATTATACTGATAAGCGCAATATGAAACCATTACTTAAAACATTAATTGGATTAACCAGTAAGTCAAAAGAGTGATATATATATATATATATATATATATATATATATATATATATATATATATATATATATATATATATATATATATATATGAATCTGCTTTCAAATCTCAAAATACTGAAATACCGAATTTCTGTATCTCAAGATGAACATGTCAAAAATCTTGTTTTTCAAAAGTTTAAAATAACAAATCTGAGAATGCTGAGTCTGTAGTAGTTGTGGTGCATTGTTTTGTGAATTGTATGCTGTCCCTTTAAGGTATAGTGGTTTGTGAGATGTAAATATGGTGGCCAAAGTGCAGTTATGTACAGAAGATTCAGGTAGGTGTTTAGTGTGTAAGGGTTTGGGAGATAAATATTTTGTGTTTTATGTTTTAATTTGTTGGGAAGTTTGAGGAGTAGGTTGGGGTAGGTATGTGACAGTGTGTGTGTTAAGTTTACTAGTGGTGATTTTTGTAGATGTGTAGTGTGTGTGTGTGTATGTGTGTGTCTGCCTGTGTTTCTCATGGGTATGGCATTGAAAGTGTGCAATGGAAGGGCACATAACGGTAGGTGTGTTGTTTTTTTCGTGGTAGTGTGACCTGAGAGTTGTTCTATATAACTAGAGGGGGGGGTGGGGGCAGGCTTTTTTTGGTGTGTTTGTTGTGATGTGTGATGGTGTAGGGAGGAAGGTCGTGTTTGTATTTATATTTGTATGGTGGAGGGTAAAAAAAGAATAGAAAGTCTCATACTGAAAATTCGGTATTATGAACTTTCAGTATTGTGATGTTCGGTTTTCTGATCTTTCATTGTAGTGGATTTTCATGATTATGGTGCTGAGATACTGAAATTTAGTATTTCAGTATTTCGAGATTTGAGAGTAGATCCGTGTGTGTGTGTGTGTGTGTGTGTGTGTGTGTATACACCACACACACACAAAATATATTTATAGATATACACTCACTCACACACACAATATATATATATATATATATATATATATATATATATATGTGTGTGTGTGTGTGTGTGTGTTTGTCTACTTCTAAATTTTGAAGTTTCAAAACTTCAAATTTCTTATGTTTGAGACCATAAGATCAAAGTTCTGAAGCTTCGAAATGTAAATAAAAAAATAATAAAAATAAAAAAAATCTTTTTTTTACATTTTTGCAGGGGTCAAGCCCCCTGCACACCCCACACCCTTGCTGATTAAATATTCTAACTCCGAGATCACACCATAGTGAGGAAAAGTATAAATATACCATTCCGTGCTGTATGGTGATCTGTATTTAAATGGTTCGAAGTTTCAAATCTTCATTCTTATGGTCTCGACCATAAGTAATTTGAAGTTTTCAAACTTCAAAATGTAGAAGTAGACCCATACGTACACACACACACACACACACACATATATATATATATATATATATATATATATATATATATATATATATATATATATATATATATATATATATATATATATATATATATACACACATACAGATTTACCAAAACACCAGCAAATGCCGCTGCATACATACTTGTTAAAAGGCACAGGCTCGACAAACATAGAGCTTATCTGACTTGAATAAAATCAGTACAAATACAATACACTACCAAGGTGTATTTATTGTTCTACACAGTCTTAAAAAAAATAGAAATGTAATAACACATGGCACATACCTGCACTGTAAAGGAAGATGGTAACCAAGTGAAAGTGGAGACCAGAGTGAGGGGAGATTTAACAATACATTCTACTACAGTGCCCCATTCACCCTCCAGTCAATTATTACAGAAAGCAGTTTATAGCCAGTACAAAGCAATCAAGAATAAGGCAGAAAGTACGACTTCAAAAAATGGACCAATATTTGAAAATAATACTACATATTTTAATGGTAGGATGTACTGAATCTGTTGTTGCACCAAGTTCTCTCTAGGTCTACAATACTATAAAGCATCTGATTTGGAAAAACATTTTACATCATTCTGAACTTTCACGAAGTGTTGGGTGTCATACTTTTTTATAGATATAAATCCATGTACTAAGTAAGCAGATGCATGTTCACACTCACTCTGAGGATTATAATTTCTCCTTAGCCTAGGGAACTGTGATTTGAGGATGTTTTACTGTGGTGGTGGTGCTGCGGTAGTGTTGTCACCTCACAGTACGACGTCCTGTTCGATTCTCAGCTAAAGCGTCTTCTGTGTGGAGACATGTGTGAATGGGCGTACCTTCATTGAAGGTTGTGCGTCAGGGCTTCCAACTCGGTACGTAAAAATTTACTGCCAATCATTAGCGGACCGCAGTTCCACTGTGGCGACCCCTAACCGGGAAAAGCCGAAAGATACAACAACATGGTATGTACATTTTAAGTGGTTGCTACAGTGGTTTGAAAATGTATTTTTTGAAAAGGAATTATAACAAAAGTAGTGTCAACAGAACAATCTGTCTTTGTGACAGTTACATCCAGAAAATCAGTACTGGCCACATATTATGGGTCTATATTAGATCACCGAACACTTAAAAAAGCGAACAGTGATTAATCGACCCTATGTAAGCAAAAGCTTACAATCTCAAACTGTCAGAACAGCTATTTTTTTCCTAGGGAAAAAAAATTGCTGTTCTAAAACACATATACACAACACAAGCACACCAAACAAACAGCAATCCACACACATACACCTAAAATCTCACACCTAACCCTACACTAAATTATACACACACCACTAACTATCCACTTACCTTAACCCTAACCCTAAGGTTCGTCACTATCGCACACTCACCTCCCTAACCCTAACTCACCTAACCTGCCCTAACCCTCACGTCCACGCAATCGCACACATACCTAACCCGTGCCCTAACCCTAACTCACCTAACCCGCTCTAACACTCACATCCACACAATCGCACACTTACCTGAACCCGACCTGTAACTTTCCACCACAGCACTGAAAATACCGAAGCAACAGAAACGGACAACCAAATTCTTTCCCTAGGAAAAAATTGGGGGTTCTGTTGCTTCGATATTTTAAGCTTTCGCTTACATAAGTTCGATCAATCACCGTTCGCTTTTTTAAGCATTCAGTGATCTAATATAGACCCCATATTATATATAGTATGTATTAGAATGCAGCTATTCTAAAATATTTGCAGTTCTATCTCTCTTTTCCATGTTGCCAATCAGTCATCTAAAAATGATGCCACACAGTAATAACCTCTAAAAGTTCTTTACTCTCTTCATTATAAATTTTCATCATTTCATAATAGCCCATTTACAAAGATCAGTATACATGGAGACAAAAAAAAATACCCCTAGTGCTGCACATTTAAGTTGGAGAAAGCATTATCTATTAAAATAGGAAACATTTTTGCTAGTACAGTTTCATTTAACTTTATTAGAAAAATCATTGAATTCCCAGTGGGGACTGTAACCAATATCTGAGAGCCTGAATCAGACCACCCAGAGTGTGGAATATTCATATATAAAGACATGACATCAAATGTGCATGTATACTAGTTCCATTCAATGTCTGTGTCTGACATAATTTGCGAAAATGTTGTAGTATCTTTGATTTTTGTCTCAAACTAGGTTATATAGCAGCTTAAGACTTAACCAGTTTTTGATTCAGCAAAGAAAGACTATAGACATCGCAATACTGCATGTCTCTTAAAACTATTCTATTGGACAATATTTTTCTTCATCTCTGATTAGCAAAGGAGAAGCTTGGAGAAAACACAAAAACTGAGATTTTGTTGCATTTATAAATGCTAAACAGTGAACTGTAATAATGAAATAATCTAAGTATTAAAGTTTCTTAGTCTAACGCAGCCACTGGGGATGCACAAGCCAGTGTACTTCTTTGTGCCAGTCCCAAGCCCGGAGAAATGGGACGGGTTGCATCAGGAAGGGCATCTGGTGTAAAACTTCACCAAATTATTCATGTGGACAGCAGTAAATATTTACATACTGGATCGGTCGAGGCCCAGGTTAACAGCGACCACCACCAGTACTGTTAGCCAACAGGGTGCTGGCGGAAATTGGGCTACTGTTGGCCGAAGGAGGAGAAGAGGTAGAAGGCATGGCTGAAGGCAGGAAGAGAGGAAAAAGGCTAGGACTGTGGTAGTGAGGGTCGGAACTTTGAATGTTGGCAATATGACTGGTATAGGGAGAGAGCTAGCCGACATGATGGACAGAAGGAAGATTTGTATATTGTGTGTGCAAGAGACCAGATGGAAGGGGAGTAAGGCTAGATGCATCGGAGGTGGGTTCAAATTTTTTATCGTGCTGTGGATGGGAGGAGAAATGGAGTAGGAGTTATCATGAAGAAACAGTATGCTAAGACTGTTTTGGAGGTGAAAAGAGTGTCGGATATAGTGATGTTAATGAAACTGGAAATTGATGGTGTAATGATGAATGTTTTTAGTGTATATGTTCCACAAGTTGGGTGTGCGATGGATGAGAAATTTTGGAGTGAGTTGGATGAAGTGGTGATGACTGTACCCAAGGGTGAGAGAGTGGTGATTGGAGCAGATTTCAATGGGCATGCTGGTAAAGGGAACAGATGGGATGTGGAAGTGATGGTCAGGTATGGTGTTAAACAAAGGAATGCAGAAGGTCAGATGGTAGTGGATTTTGTGAAAAGGATGGACATGGCTATGGTGAATACGTATTTTAACAAGAGGGAGTTGCATAGGGTGACATACAAGAGTGGAGGAAGATGCACACAGGTGGATTATATCTTATGTAGGAGGGCCAGTTTGAAGGAGATTGGAGACTGTGAAGTGGTGATGGGGAAAGTGTAGTTAGGCAGCATAGGATGGTCATTTGTAGGATGACGTTGGTGATCAAGAAGAGGAGGAGGATGGTGAGGGCAGCACCAAGGATCAAATGGTGGAAATTGAAAAAGGGTAATTGTGAGGTGGAGTTCAGGGATGAGTTAGGACAAGCACTGGGTGGCAGTGAAGAGTTACCAAATAGCTGGGTAACTACAGCAGAGCTAGAAAGGGAGACAGCTAGAAAGGTGCTTGGTATGACATCTGGACAGAGGAAGGAAGACAAGGACACATGGTGGTGGAATGAGGAAGTACAGGAGAGTATACAGAGAAAGAGGTTGGCAAAGAAAAAGTGGGATTGTCAGAGCAATGAAGAAAGTAGACAGGAGTATAAGGAGATGAGGTGCATGGCAAAGAGAGAGGTGGCGAAGGGTAAGGCATATGAAGAGTTGTATGAAAGGTTGGACACTAAGGAAGGAGAAAAGGACCTGTGCCAGTTGGTTAGACAGAGGGACCAAGCTAGGAAAGATGTGCAGCAGGTAAAGGTGATAAAGGATAATGAGGGAAACATACTCACAAGGGAGGAGAGTGTGTTGAGCAGATGGAAAGAGTACTTTGAGGGGTTGATGAATGAAGAGAATGAGAGGGAGAGAAGGTTGGATGATGTGGGGATAGTGAATCATGGAGTGCAATGGATTAGCAAGGAGGAAGTAAGGATAGCTATGAAGAGGATGAAGAATGGAAAGGGTGTTGGTCCAAATGACATACCTGTGGAAGCATGGAGGTGTTTACGTGAAATGGCAGTGGAGTTTTTAACCAGATTGTTTAATGAAATCTTGGAAAGAGAGAGGATGTCTGAGGAATGGAGAAAAAGTGTTTTGGTACCAATTTTTAAGAATAAGGGTGATTTGCAGAGCTGTAGTAACTACAGAGGGATTAAACTGATCAGTCACAGCATGAAGTTATGGGAAAGAGTAGTGGAAGCTAAGTTAAGAAGGGATGTGATGATTAGTGATCAGCAGTATGGTTTCATGCTAGCACTACAGATGCTATGTTTGCTCTGAGTGTTGATGGAGAAGTACAGAGAAGGTCAGAAGGAGTTGCATTGTGTTTTTGTAGACTTAGAGAAAGCATATGACAGGGTGCCTAGAGAGCAGTTGTGGTATTGTATGAGGAAGTCGGGAGTGTCAGAGAAGTATGTAAGAGTGGTACAGGATATGTATGAGGGTAGTGTGACAGCAGCGAGGTCTGCGGTGGGAGGGACAGATGCGTTTAAGGTGGAGGTGGGATTACATCAAGGATCAGCTCTGAGCCCTTTCTTATTTGCAATGGTGATGGACAGGTTGACAGACGAGCTCAGACAGGAGTCCCCGTGGACTATGATGTTTGCAGATGACATTGTGATCTGATCTGAGGATGCAAGGAGTAGAGGTGGCAAAGGTGGATGAGTTTAAATACTTGGGATCAATAGTTCAGAGTAATGATGAGTGTGGAAGAGAGGTGAAGAAGAGAGTACAGGCAGAATGGAGTGGGTGAAGAAGAGTGTCAGGAGTGATTTGTGACAGACGAGTACCAGTAAGAGTAAAAGGGAAGGTCTACAATAGGGTAGTGAGACCAGTTATGTTATATGGGTTGGAGACAGTGGCATTGACAAAAAGGCAGGAATTAGAGCTAGATGTGGCAGAGTTAAAGATGCTAAGATTTGCACTGGGTGTGACGAGGGTGGACAGGATAGGAATAAGTATACTAGAGGGTCAGCTCAGGTTGGAAGGTTTGGAGACAAAGCCAGAGAGGCAAGATTACATTGGTTTGGACATGTGCTGAGGAGGGATGCTGAGTATATTGGGAAAAAGATGCTAAGGATGAAGCTACCAGGTAACAGGAAAAGAGGAAGGCCTAAGATAAGGTTTATGGTTGTGGTGAGAGAGGACATGCAGGTGGTTGGTGTGACAGAGCAAGATGCAGAGGACAGAAAGAAATGGAAACAGATGATCCACTGTGGCGACCCCTAACGGGAACAGCTGAAAGAAGATGATTAAAGTTTCTTAGTCTGAGTAAATTTATGAGTATAAGTATTGATCTAATCAAACATTTTTGTAATAGGTGACTCCATAGTGACGTACCTGTTACCAGGCTGAGCAAGGAAGGAGTGACATTTGATTGTGTTAGGACTTTTGTTAAACATTTTTTGTTTGCTTCATTTGTTGACCCAGGTTAGCTCCACTAGACTAACATCCCCTTTTCAGGGGAGAACTGAGGTGGTATTTATACTACAAGGGGAAACTGAGATAGGGGATCATGGAACTTTCCCTACTTGATACAGCATCGTAGTATGTACGGCTAATGAATGCGTGCATTCATTCTGTTCCTAGATGGTAGAATGTAGCAGAGCTGGAGAAAAAAAAAAGCAGTTAAAGAATCCAAAAAAGAGGACTGAGTGGAATATTCATAGAAATCTTCCAGAGAGAGTTGTTTGAAGGATTGTGGGAGCTAAGAAGGAGTTATAATTACAACCCACCAGTCAGAAGGCCTGTGGAATGAAATATTGGAGTGTTTATTGAGCAGACAGAGACAGGAAAAGAAGCTTCATTGGGTGAAATAGTTTAGAAGTTTTATGGAAATTAAAAAAGCAAAAGAAATCCTTTGTGGAGGTAGTGGGCAAGAATAAAGATGAACAGAAGGATAAGAAGAAAAAGGAAGATATTGAGAAAAAATGTGAGAATTCAAAGCAAAGAGGAGGTAGAATTGCACAGGTATGAGATTTGGTACAAACTGATTGTGCCTTTAGGCATAATTTATTTATTTATTTGTTTACTTATTTCCAGTTTGATCACCGGGGAAGTCTACTGGGCCCAAATGTCCCATTTTCAGTGGAGGCCTGGGGAGAAAAGCTCCAAGATACATAATACAGTGAAGATACAAAAGTATAAAAGATACATTATATAGAACAGTTTACAAATATGTACATTCACTGTCAAGCATGATCAACAAAATTCATTGATGGTTGATCTTAAGGGTTGTACTGTATAGATTCATTTGAGCAAACATTCTTATGTTTTAAGTGTGGAAACACTTTACATATACACATTTGAAGTAAGTATGGAAACACTTTACGTGTACTCATTTAAAGTGAGATGCTATTTACAATATTTACAAAGTTGAAATTGTATAGAAGTAGCTATAGGAGCTGCAGAGAGCTTTGATCCACTCATTAGGAAAACAGCTTTGAGAGTTATAGAGAGCTTAGGAACCTGAGAGAAAACCTCCTGGGGGCATATGCTTAGATAGAATTTGGTAGGGATAAAGGCACAGGAGGTAAGTGCTTTCAATCTTATAAAAAAGAGACACATTGTGACTTTGTTTAGACTGCTGATACCCTACAGACTTTCTTAAATAAATATGGAGAACAAAATACATTTTCCTTAGAATAATTATGTCATAAAGACTTTTTTTTAAGGGAAACACAGAAAAAAACTTAATGTACAGTTTTGAACAGACATTAAAAGGGGCATTGCAAAAATGTTTATTGAAAAATTATTGTAATGAAGTTAAATATGTTTTAAAAATGTTTGATAATATAGTATTTTGGATAGGAGTTTGGGACTATAATGTGATTTTGAAAATGGAGAATAGTAAAATTGTACATATTCAAATTATGATCAATGTAGCTGGACATAGACCTGTACTGGGGTAACCAAGAACATTTTTTTGTGAGAGGGAGGGACATTTTGTGAATAATAGTGACAAAAATGTATTCATATGGGGAAACTGGTCATAATGCAAAGAATTATAAAGTAATATGTTATAAGTATATGCAAACAGGACATGCATGGATGGAGTGTGAGAAAGAGAAGAATTTAGAATGTGAAGCAGAACAACAAAATGTAACCGATAAAGATATACAAATAGAAGGTCAACAAAAAGAAAAGGGAGAAAGTAGTAATATAAACCAAGAAGAGAGTCAAGATAATACACACAAAGTGGAAGGGGAGAAAGAAACTGGAACAGAAATGAGTGAGGAATGGATAATTAAAACAATTTCTTATAAATTAAAAGACAAGTAATAAATAATCTTAGAATTATTTTGATTACTGTTAATAGTATCAAAAATATAGTTAGGAGAATTGGAATAAAATAATGATGTAATGATTGTGACATGGTTTTGATTATACTAGAAGACATTAGGCTTTTGAATAAAGAAGAAAGAGAGCAAACAGAGATATTATGGTCAGGCAGTATAATATGGAATCTGTGACATGAAAAATGTTTGGGTATTGCTATATTGTATAGGAAAGGAATTAAAATTCTAGATTATACTTTAGTCAAATTAGGAAGATTGATGGTAGTGGACTTTAGATGAGATGTGAAGGTATATAGACTAATAGCAATATGTGCTTATGTGCTATATAAAGAAAGAGAGAACTTATTCTTAGACATATTAAATTATATTATAGCAAATATGGACATTATAGTAACAGGAGATTTTAATTGTAATTTAAGATCTAAACAAAAATGTAGAACAGACAAAAAAGGCAATAGAGGAGATACTTAAATGTGGATATTAATGATTATGGAATTTAAGTAAGAACATGTATAAAAGAAGGAGATTTCAAACAGAAACAGATTATTTTCTTTTATCAAGAACTATAAATATTATAATACAACAAGTAATTTTCAGATCATCTGGCTATATGGAGTGAGATAAATGAAAATAAAGAATTCATTAAAATATGAAAAGGTATTAAAAGAATAAATGAAAAAGAATGGAATAAGAACAATCATAAGTAAATAATAAAGTTATGGAAATATCATTTAACGATGATAAGTTTTTATGAGAAATGGTCAGAGTTGTGGATAGTATTCAAAGAAAAATATAAAAAAGATGTATTTGATATGGGATATAGAGAGAAGACAAAAGATAGAAAGGAATATGGACTAATTCAAGATAATATTTTAAACGGTTTAGATAGAAATGAAAATTATTATTTTAGGAAAGAAGACATTTTGCAAGAAAATCAAGACATTGTAATAAGAGTTATTATATATGCAAAGATATTTTCTGCAGGGTAAAAAGGAAGATGTATTGTGCCATATTTAAGTGCTAAAGGGGATAATGGTGTAATAAGAGATTGAAGAATAATGAGGGGAAGGTTGAAACAGAACAATTTAAAACAATGGATATAGTTGTTAAATAGGTAAAGGGATGGTGAAAGAAAGATGAAAAGAAAAAGTTTGTGGAAGGCAAAACAATTTACAAAAGAAATAAAGAATTAGAACTACAAATTAAAATAGATGAGATTGATAAGGAAATTAAGAGAATAAATGAGGACCTTGCAGCTGGACTGGATGGTATAGGGTATCAGGTGTATGCAAAATTAATGATATGGCAAAAAGACATATTAATAAAAGTATTTAATGAGTGATTAAATTAAGGGATAAATTATGAAGCGCTATGTGAAGGTGTAATGAGATTTATATGAAATGGGGAAAATAAAATTAAAAACTGGAGACCTGTAATGCTGAATAAGTCATTTATGAAAATAATACAGAAAAGATTAGAAGGCAAATTACATTTTATAACATCAGAAGAAGATGTTTATGGCATTAGAGTAAAAGGAATTCAAAATATATTAATGATAATTAGATAAATAGATGATATTAAGAAAAGTCAGATAGAAGCAAATTTAATAGCGACATATATATATATAAATAAAGCATTTGGTTCAATAGAGCATAACACATTATGACAAATAATGGAAAAATATAATTTTATTGTGAAAATAAAAATGTATGTGAATCAGTACATAACAATATTAAAATTAAGGTTTTAGTAAATGATTGGTTTAGTGAAAAAAATAGAGATGAAAAGTGTTATAAAACAGGGATGTCCAATGACTATTTTCTTTTTTATAATGGTTATGAGTAGCATAATAAAAGGATTAAATAAAGAGTTGAATAAGAGTAAGTATGTACAAAAAATGTTGAAGTTTCCTGTTATTATGCCTTATGGTTATGATATAATATTAACAGTGAAAAATGGAGATGAAATGGGGAAAGTGATTAGAAATGTATATGATAGTTTGTGGAGTAGGTATAAGTTGTCAGTATACAAAAGGTATGCTTGATAAATTCAGATGGATGGGGAAAATATCATAATTAGCTAGTGTATATATATGTTTCCAAGAGAAATGGAAAAAACAATTTATTGATATTATCTAGATTGAATCCAGTTAAAACAGGAGTTTTGTATATAAAGAAAGACAAAGGAGGTTTGGGATTATTGAATCCAATACTGTAAGCGGCATCTTTAAATGTATATAAAGTTTTGAAATAGATAATTGGAAAAGAGAATAAGTTCGCGATGAATATATTTAAAAAAAATACAAGAAAGAATGGAATTTAATTAAAATGAATCAAAGAATGAAGGAAATGAAAATTGAAGAGATAAGGATGTATCAAGAAAAAAATTAAAGTATGGAAATTAAATATAGATAAAACTGAGGAAGATAGAAAAAGCAGGTATAAAATTGATATGACAAAAATTATGTGGAACAAAAGAAAAAAAGTGAAGCTATAAAGCATAGGAAAAGATGTTGTATGAAAAATGTATATCAGGAATTTTTATGGAGGTTACAAATTAAATTACATGTTAAATGAAATATGCCTTATAAAAAGATTAATGAGAGAGATGGTTTATATTATGGAAAGTTATAAGCATCAGAATATGTGGGGAGTTCAATAAAGCCTACACAGATGTTTTTACCTTGTAGGCATAGTGGCACAGAGCTTACATGGAAGTTAGCAGCGATGCGATCCAGTAAACGGAGCTGAGGGGTGTGCACAAGCCTGCAAACACAGAAGTGTCTGTGGCATGCAAATCACCTCATAAGCAGGTGAATAGCATACAAATGAGGGTATTGGACCAATCCAGCAAGCAGATAGGCAGTCTTGGAGAGCCCATATTGGTGTCCAAAGTGTACATGGAAAAATTCTGTGTACATGAAATAAAAAAAGAGAACAGATTTAAAAGCCCAGTTAGAAGAACAGAAATAGCACAGCAGACAAAGATATGTGCAAAACTATGCCCTGTGTGTCCAAAAAGTACTGGAAAATAATTTAAAATAAATATGTTTTTAATACCCATGGTATGTTTGCACAGTGTGCAGCAGTGTGCAAACATGCCGTTATGCAAAAAATATATATTTTAAAAGTGTAAAAACAATAAAAATAAATATGTGACAATAATGCATTATAGGGCCGTCCATGCAGTATGTACAATGGTAGATTTCTGTGGTTTCTAAGGAAGCAGGGCCTGGAATAGTGTAGATTCCTGGTTGTGTGCATGGATCTGTATGCAAATGAGCTGGGCTTACTGAATAACAAAAATGGAGTCTATATTATATTGTCGACTGCTGACAAGTTCAAAGCACTAAACATTGAACTTAAAAGTTCAAAGTCTAAAAACGTCGAACCGTATAACGGAGATAACCACAGAGTGTGGGAAGGGAGGATTTCCTTTTACTACACTGTAGTACGATCTCAGAGCTGGTATATTTAAGTAGCAGGGATGTGGGGGTTGCATGGGGGCTTGCTCACCCCTGCATAGAGTGTTTTTTTTTTTTTGACATTCAACATTTTTAGACTTTGAACATTCATGTTCAAAGTTCAGTGCTTCAAACTTGTCAGCAGTTGATATTGTGATATAGACCCACAAAAATGGGTATCTGTGCCCATAGATTCCATCCATATAGCCACAGAACCATGTTACTGTCCAGAGAGGAAGTAGCTGACATCAATAGGGGGTGTGTCTCTATTTCTTTAAGCACACTGGAGCTCAATGGCACCCATTTACATGCTGCTGATCTGAGCAGGGGGTGTGTCCAGTGCCTGCTAAGTTTTGTTTACCCTTGGGGCGTATATGTCAGTGGGTTTGAATGTGTTTGCATGCCATACCACAGTGCATAGCAAGGAAGACTGGGGGGAAAAATGGCTGAGAAAGCCAATGATATATAAATTACTGATGGCCCCTGTTTCACTCAAACTGGGCCATTTAAAACCTTAAATGATGTACTTGGCAGGGAAAATGCATCATAGTTATCCAGTTACAGAGGCTACATCTACAACAGAGCATTATGAAGTATGCATACGCTCTACAGTCTGATTTTCCCCTATACTCTGCACCACTGGAGTACAAACTTGGGAATTTTAACTGAGAGAATGCTAGGGGCTGCTGCAGGTCTGCTACATCTGTATGTGCTAGAGGCTGAGGTCAGTGCTGCTGCTACTGCTTCTGACAATAGGCCTAGACTGAGAAGGGGAAGTGTGTTCAGGCCCAGGGTAACCTACCAGGAGATACATGAGCTGGAGATTGTAGAGTGCTACAGGGTGGACAGGGACATACTACAAGAACTCACCAAGTTCTGCCACCCTCATCTAAGACCCAGAGCCAACAGAGAGGAACCAATCCCAGTAGAAATAAAGCTATGTGTAGCCCCTAGAATACTAGCTACAGGTACTTTCCAAAGACTATCTGGGGACATGATGGGGGTCTCACAGGCATCTGCTTCTAGGGTACTCTACCAGTTCCTGGATGCCATGCTAACATATGCCAGTGAGCACATTTATTTACCCTGCACCCCTGAGGAGAGGGCTAGCAGTATGCAACTCTTCTACCATGTACCACACTACCCTTAGATACTGGGTGCCATAGACTCCACTCTTGTACACATCAAGGCACCACCCAGTCAGTCAGGTAGAATCTACATCAACTGCAAGGGGTATCACTCCATCAACTGCCAGGTTGTATGCAATGCCCAGGGCATTATCATGAATGTGTGTGCTGGCAGCGCTAGCAGTTATCATGACTCTCTTATCTGGCATGCATCACAGCTGTATCAAATGCTTGCTGGGGGGACATCCTGTTCGGCCATCTACTGGGGGATGTTGGCTATGCACTATAATCGTGGATGATGAAACCCATTAGAAATACACATACACCTACCAAAGAATGCCATAATGAAGCACGCACACAAACTAGGAACATCATAGAGCATGTGTTTTGGCTGCTCAAGTCACGGTTCCAGTGCCTCAATATATCTGGTGGAGCCCTGCACTACTCTCCGGCCACATGTGCACAGATGCTCACAGTATGTGCCATGCTACACAATAAGATCCAAACAGCTGCAGCAGGATCAGCAAAGGAAAGGGATACACAGCCCACCACCAGTGCCTAGCTTCCCACAGTGGGACGTGGAGGAAGAACCCCCTGAGATTGTCCCTGTAGGCAGATGTAGGCATGCCCAGTATGCCCTGGCCTGGGCCAAGAGACAATGCATAGCACATGCACTGACAACACAGGGCCCCAGGGACTGACACCTTAGTCCGACTCACATACATAGTGAAAAGGATGATAGCCAAACCACACAACCTGTACCTAACCATGTACTGGCTGTGGACTGCATGCATCAGATAGAGTTAGGCCTGAAACACAGGTCTCTCAACCTCAGTGTTTGCAATGTAAGTCACTCTCCTATACTACAAATGTACAGGGTACTAGACTATGGTAGCATATGTATGGATCTGCTGCATATACTTGCAGAGAACTAACAGCCCCTTAGGATAACAGGTACTCTATCCAATACTGAGTGCCCCAGAATATTCATTAGGCCACATGTCTGGAAGCCCCACTGCATTATGCAAGGGAAATGCCAACCAGTGGGGTCATACGACAGGCACACAACTGTCAGTGCCAGAGTCTCCTACCCCCAACACATCTGTGTTTTCATACAAGTGCAGTAACAGTACATTTGCAAGGATATAGCAGCAGACCACACAATACCAGGGCTGTCACATAGAACCTGGCCACATTCTGCATTTTTCAAAAAAGAAACCAGCATGACAAAGGACAATAACCAATAATGGTTTATTTAGTTTACAACTCAGACAGGTTTCAGCAAATAGCCTTCATCAGTGATAAACCATACTGACAAATTATTGCTTTATATACATTTTATACACAATAACGTCCTGCAATGTCATTTCCCCCAGTAACATAATTCCCTACATTTTATCATTTAGACCAGGTGCAAACAATCCTCCTAACTTTACAATACTCATTTTTTATTTAAAATTTAAAATGGACTGCCACCCTGTCTTAAAACATCCCCATGATCTTATCAATCACAGTAAACGAAAACCTAGCAGAAGTGTGGGACTGACAATGTCTATACAATGCATTAGTTATTCATTTATTATGAATGTCACTAACATGCTCAGACATCCGACACCATAATGACCTTGAGGTCTGGCCCACATAAAAGGCAGAGCATGTGCAACTAGCCATATATACTACCCAGTATGACCCACAGTTGGCATAAAAGCGAATATCAAAATTCTGACCTGTATTTGTGCTGGTGAACTGATTTGTTTTATATATATATTGACAGAACATACAATGTCCACATGGAGAAGATCCCACCAATTGATTTCCTGTAATTGTTAATTGGTGACTGATCTGATCAATTGTATGTAATTTTTGTAGTGTGAAAAGTATGAACCTTATCTTCTCTGTCTATGAAAAGAAAATTGGCACCTCTCAGGCAAAAGTTGTCCCAGCTCCTCATTAGACATAAGAATATTCCAGTGTTTGTGAATCACATCCCTTATTATATTTACATTTCTATCATAAGTGGTTACCATTCTAATAGACCCTGACCTACCTTGGTTGTGTTTCGGTTTGTATTGGAGTTAGTCTGGTCTAGATTGAGTAGATGCCCATTCCCTTGCCCTGAACACATCCCTCTGTCTATATCCTCTAGCCAGAAATCTACATGTGAGGTCCTGTTTAAATATTTTATAATCCTCCTTAGTTGAACAATTCGAATTTTCAAAAATTGTGACTTCGGCATATTTCTGACTGTGCGGTTAGGGGGAAGACTGGACGCATACAATAAATTGTTTTATTGAGGGTATTTTCTATATACCATAGTGCGTAAAGTATGGTCCTGTTGATGCAACACCTTGATGTCCAAATAATTAATTTCTTCCAGACTATAAGTAAGGGTAAATTCAATACCCCACTTATTCTCGTTAAGATATTTGACAAATTCTAACAAATAGTCAATTTCACCCCACGACACTAGCCAGCAATCATCCAGAAACCTCCTCCAGATGTCAATCTCTGGCAAATATATATTATGGGAATCATTGTAAATTATCTGTTCTTTGATAAATCCCATAAACAGGTCAGCATAACTGGGGGCAAATGATCCCCCCCATACCTTGGGTTTGCTAATAACACTCTCCTTTAAAATAGAAAACATTCTTGGTCAAGACGTGTTCAACCAGGCAGATGAGTAGTGTGTTAAAACCTGGTGCATACAGGTTTACTTTATCCAATCAATACTGCAAAGCATGTAGACCAGCCCAGTGTGGAATGTTAGTATACAAGCACTTAACATCCAAAGTGCACATCAACCAATTGGGTTCCAGTTGTGATTCCATCACAATCTGCAAAAATTAAGTTGTTTCCTTAATTCTTGCTCTAATATACATTAATAGGGGCTGTAAATATTGTGTTAAGAACACTGATATGGGCTTAGTAAGAGACCCAATTCCTGACACAATAGGTCTTCCAGGGGGCTGATTCATAATTTTGTGAATTTTTGGCAGAAGATATAAATATTGTCTGCCAGGCTCATTCATCATAAGATGTTGTCTGACTGTTTCACTGATAATATCCTTCTCTACTGCATTCAATAGAAATAAATCAATCTTAGTGACATTCGTAATAAACGAATAACAAATGCATTGCAAAGACATTGTCAGTCCCACACTTCTGCTAGGTTTTCGTTTACTGTGATTGATAATATTATGGGGAATGGATGTTTTAAGACGGGGTGGCAGTCCATTTTAAATTTTAAAGAAAAAAAGTGGATTGTAAAGTTTGGAGGATTGTTTGCACCTGGTCTAAATGACAAAATGTTGGGAATGATGTTACTGGGGGAAATTACATCGCAGGAAGTTATTGTGTATAAAATGTATATAAAGCAATAATTTGTCAGTATGGTTTATCACTGATGAAGGCTATATGCTGAAACCGGTCTGCGTTGTAAACTAAATAAACCATTACTGGTTATTGTCCTTTGTGGTGCTGGCTTCTTTTTTGAATTATATTGATTTGGTTTGGCCTTTTGCACCTGCTGTACTTGCTAGCTGCTTGTTCTTCTCACATTCTGTATTTCCCACAAAATGCAGGGGTCACAGTGTTTGTCTGTATGCTGTTGATAGTATGGGAATTAAACCTCACTTTCTGGCAGCTGATGTGGATCACGGGGCTAAGGGCATGGTTTATGGTATTGATGGTTCAAAGCTGGCCACATCTATAACTTTTGCATGTGAGTTACCTGTATTGTAGGAGCCCCACAGACTGACATAGCACCACAATCTGTTACTGCAAGAAAGCTGGACAAAGCAAGAGAAATGGGGGGACAGAGGGCCAAACCTACTGACATTATACATGCTTTGAGTAACCTAGAAGGTGGCTAGTATAGCAGCAGGATGCAACAGGTCAGATTAGCTCCAGGATGTAAAGGCCATCACTTACTTGTGTCAGTACTTACAACAATTCAGTGGACTGCATTTCTTAGTATATATTATCAAATAAACACAACTGCCTGGGGAACACAGCATACATATGGGGTGGAATGCTGGACATTCTGCAAAAACATGTACAGGGGGAGGTATGAAGATTGTTGCCCTGTGTGTGGTGTTACATCATGTACCCCAGTGACATCATACCTCTCAAAATCTTAGAGCAGGAAATCTGGACAAAGCCATGAACTATAGTGGGACAAAGGCCCACATATATGGAAAAGAATTATCTGTTGCCCAGACAAATGTGGAAAGTTCAGGGAATAACAGATTGTGCGTTAGCATGAATAACCTGATGTGTATGGAGTCAAACACCCACATGTCTGTCATCATTTCAAACATCAGTCTATAATTATTTGCCAGTAATGTGCCAGAAAATCATAATGCTATGTAAAACATACCAAAAATATGACGCATAACTCGGGACATTCTATTACAGTCTGTACAGTTGATAGGTAAGAGTAACATAGTATGTGCAGCAAACAGCTGGGGAATGCCGTGCACAAAATATCAGGGAGATGCTTGACTATGGAAACAGGTGCAGCAGCCAACTGGCTGCAGCACCCAAAATCCCGGTCTGGAGTACAGGTAGGTCTGGCCTGGAGTCACCTTGTAAGTACTGACAGTCACACTGGGCATGTTCCTACACTTAGCTAACTTGAGCACATGTCTGCTGTCTCATCCGCCCAAAGAACTGCTATGTGGAAATATGCCTGTGCATACGGACAACTATGTATAGGTATCTGTCTCTCCCTAACCCCCCTCACACATGATTACCATATCAGTATGTGGCACATATATACAGTATAGCTATGTTAACAATATATATATATATATATATATATATATATATATATACAATATATAGAGAGAAAGAGAGAAATAAATAAATGTGTAGACTGATATAGACTCTCCACATATATCTACATAACACAGTTACATAACGTACAGTTAAGCTGACATCCCTGTTGTGTATGTATATATATATATCATTTGTGCTGCCAAAGATCAGAATGTCGTGCACAAAATGAAGTGTATATTGGATAGTCGAACACACTTATGCGAATGCAGTAGTGCATTCGCATAAGTGTGTTCGACTATATGTATGGAGATCGCATTGCAGTGGGAATTGGAAATTCATCCATATCCCCACTGTAGTGTGATCTCGGAGTTGGAATATATTAGTAGCAGGGGATGTGGGGGGCACAGGGGGGCTTGTTCCCCCCTGCAAAAACATGACATGCCGTATAGAAGTTTGATTTACATCAGCTCCTATACGGCTAGCACATGACATTTTTGGCAACAATGTCCACTTAAATGTATCAAACATTTGGGGCGACATTGTGTACATCCAAAATGTTTGGTTTCAGTTTAACTTTTCCTTGTTTCGAATGGCAAATGTTTTGCCTTTCAAACTAACTATAATAGTAAACATATATATATATATATATATATATATATATATATAGACACATATGTATTAGTGTGTAGGGGGATATATGAATGTCCTCACTTAAATGTAGAATGCTGGGGTTATCTGCACCTACACAACACAACAGTTGTCTGATAGTAATAGACCAAGGCTGCAAAAGGACATAATCCACTCACCCACAGAATCCTGTGTAGACAGACAATGGTGTGCATGTGGTATAATGTGCCATGGGTGCAATACAGGACTTGGACAGACCATATTTTCAATGGCCAACTGGCCATCTACCAAACTCCAACCGGCCACACATGGCGATACTGGTAACTGTGCACACATAGCACGGGTATTAACAGGTATCTCATTTCTAAGGGACTAGATACAATAACAGCATCAAGCAGGTCCATTCTGCAGGCCACACATGCTGTATAATACAAGGCCACTTTGCGTAGTCCACAAGTACTGTGGCTGCATCCACATATACAACAGATATAACCTGTGGCGCATGCAATAAGTACTGTGAGCTATAGTGTATAATAGTAGGTAGGTAGGGGTTTTAATCTCACATCAGCCACAGTGTGTGTGTGTGTGTGTGTGTGTGTGTGTGTGTGTGTGTGTGTGTGTGTGTGTGTGTACATATTTCCCCTACGGCAGTACAGACATGCCCATCTAGCCTATGTCTGTGCAATGGTTAATATTTTTATGGCCCTGTGACTAGCATCTTATGCAACATTGGCCTTACTTACAACACCTGCATATGTCATCCACCTTAACAGCACGGGCTGACAACCTACTATCAGATAAGCCTCATGGTGCATGCGATAAGTATTTTGTGCTATAGTGTGTACTACTAGATATGTAGGGGTTTTAATCTCACACTAGGCAACTGTGTGTGAGTATGTGTGTGTGTGTGTGTGTGTGTGTGTGTGTGTGTGTGTGTATATACACATATCCCCTTTCAGCAGTAAAGACATGCCTGTATGGCCTATCTCTGTGCCATATATATACATTTTAAGACCCTGTGACTACCTGCCAGCCTCTACACTGGCCTCCTTTACAAGGTCTGCTGATGTTGTGGCACATTTGTGCTATAGTGTATACTACTAGATAGGTGGGGGGTCTAATTTCCCAACAGGCAACTGTGTGTGTGTGTGTGTGTGTGTGTGTGTGTGTGTATATATATATATATATATATATATATATATATATATATATATATATATATATATATATATATATATATATCCCCTGTAGCACTACGAGCATGCTCATATGGGTTATCATTGTGCAAGAGTAATGCATTTTATGGCCGAAGACTACCTGCTGGCCTCTAAATGCCCTCCTCTACAAGGCCTGCTGATGTCATCCACTTTATGAGCACTGGCCAAAAGTCCAATATCTGTGGTGCATGCAAGTAGTACTATGAGCTATAGTGTATAATAGTACATAGATAGGGGTTTTAATCTCACAGCAGGCAACTCACTGTGTGTGTGTGTACACACACACACACACAGATATAAATAAATAAATATATATATATATATATATATATATATATATATATATATATATATATATATATTCCCTTGCAGCAGTACATACATGGCCATATGGGCTACTTATGTGCAATGGTAATGCATTTTACTGCCCTGTGACTAGCTGCTAGCCTTAAGTAGCCTTTATCTACACAGGCATAACTGCTGTCTGCCACCACCTAGATTTTTATGGATGGAACACCCAGGTGACACATATCGAGAGTAGCAGACCTTGTCATAGAGTATGCATGCATAATTACCCCCATTGTCCCAGACACATGGTTCTACACATACACACCTAGGTAACCATGCACGTATACTGCCATACCTTGCCAATGTCATATTTATATTGTACTGCCTTGCCATCCTGTGCCACTGTATTTCCGCCAGGTCTCCATAGCTTATCCACTCAGACCCCTGGAACAGAAGCATACACAGGTGTGTGAGACACCTGTCATTCTGTTACACTACCGCCAATCTAACATCATGCAACAAAGATACACAAAGTGTGATATATAGTTATGACACATGCCAGCATACAGCACATGTCATGGCCCAGAACACTAGCCATGGTATAACAGTACGGACTACACTGGTACATGTAAAGTAATATAGTCACCCTGTGCAGCAGACAAATATCTGTATGGCCCTGTATCAATGGCATGGATGTGGCACAGGTATCATCACATGCACAGGGTGTGGTGTAGGGGTGCCAGAGGCCTAGTCTGTGACAAACAGCTGATAGCATGTGTGTGAGTCAGGAATGGGTGCTGGTTAGATGAGCCATTGAGAACTGCCAATTGTGTCTGTTAGTGACCTCCATGTGACAGTGATGTTTGTGTGTGTGTGTGTGTGTGTGTGTGTGTGTGTGTGTGTGTGTGTGTGTGTGTGTATATACACAGTCAATCCCTGTGCTAGCCCTACACCTGTGTATGTTGGACAGCTGTGGACTGTACATGGCAGAGTGGACAGTTCACCTTCACCGGCCATGAACACCGGAACTGGCTCTGTCAGGAGTGGCACTGGCACCACCATGCTGAGGGTCAGATGTGGTGCTACTAGCTGATGTTGAATGCTGTCTGCTGGGCCCATGTCCCCCATGGGACCACCTAGAGCCATGTGCCCCTGGCCAGCCTTGTGGAGTGGACAGCGCAATTCCTTCTGTAGTGCTGGAGGTACTGCCACTATGGGACTGTGGGCATGCATGGCCATGTGGACTCTCAGCAAATGGTGTTGCTGACCTACATCCACGTGTCCAATGCACTACTCCAACCTGATGTTCCAGCACCAACAATATGCAGTGAAAGACTGACACTGTCTCAGCCCACCATCTGTCAACTACATCAGTGAAATAATCCATGGCATCACCAATGCGGTGAAGTCGGTCATGGATGTTAGAATGTGCTGCATCCATAACCCTTAGCATCCAACTGATGTTGCATTTGGAATTTTCCTGTGCCTCCATGATGGACCAAACCATGCAGTGAGTGACCAGTGATGTGACACCTGTGACAGGTGATGGATGGGCAGCAGTCCTCCTTTGAGCACCCCCGTCAATCCATCTGTGTGGGACCTCACCAGGTCTCTGGCTATGGCCAGTGTCTACACTCACTGATGCCATAGTTGCCACACTGTCCTGTTCAATGTCACCATCCTCTGTCTGATATCTGTGGCTTCAGAGGGCTGGGTATGTGTGGACATCCTGACTGTGTGTGAGGAAAATGGGGGAGGAAGTGGGATGTCAACCCTTGGGATGGATTCAGCCTCTGACAATCCCACCTGTACCTCACTATGGCCACCATCAACATCAGAGTCCGAAGAGACACTGCTATCAGGTTGTGAGGGGGACAGACTCCAACCCTACCGCTCACCTGTGAGGAGGAAGACAAAATCAGTACATTACTACCGGCACTGTTATGTATGGTAATCCAAACAGACACATACAGGTGAGGAGCCACAACTGCATTACACATCCCACATCTTATCTCTGATTCCACATACAACACAGAAACACACAACAGCATACACAGACATGACAGGTCCTTTATAACATGCACTGCAGCTACAAATGGTTAGCATTGCCAGTACAATATACCTGCGAGGTAAGCAATACAACAGTATTTCTGATAGACCTACACCTAAAACCCAGTGCACCTGTCTTGAGCATTATATGCCAGTTGTATTATCACTGCCTCAGGTATGTACCATCTCCCTATTGTGTGTGCATATACAGGCATCTTGGAGTGATTGCCTCCTAAATACACAGCTGTGAGTACCCATTATATGCACTGTAGTTAACTGCTCCAAAATGGAACATACAACTATTCTACTCTGGCTAAGCATAACAGTTGTGCCTAGGGCAAATTGGCAGCCCTTCACATTCTTAGAGGATGTATGATTTGTAAAGCAACAGTATCACACTTACCAGATACAGGACCTTGGACGCCAGCACACCTGACATACCTTTGAAAATGTGAAGGAGAGGTATTGTCAGCAATACCAAATGTTGCATTATTGCACGGTAATATGTGTGTATATCCGCAAGTACAGTAGCTAATGTGTTACTGCCTACATTGCTGACATTCTGAGTATGTGTGCACTACTGTGCGTTAAAACCAACCCCCCCAGTGCAGATATACCTAACACCCCTGTACTGGTTTGCAGAGCCTGCCACAATGGCTGATACAGTATTACACTGATGACCACAGTAAGCTTACCTGGACACCTCTCTGATGTGGACACTGTAGACCCACCTCCAGGATGTATGGGGTGATGGATGTCTGGAAGGCAGTGGTTGATCCTAGGTTCACCTGGAATTCCACTGTGTCCGAGTGTGGTAGTTCTGTTGCAGGCCTTCCACTGGTGGCAGCACGGCAGCAGCTACCCTTTACATGCAGCATTGACCATATTTGTGGCCTGGTGTTGGACCTGCTCATAGGTCCTGTCCTGTTGGTCAGTGTTGATCACCACCGTGATGAGGTCAGCCTACAGTGCTGCACATCAGTCATGATTTTTTGTGACTCCTGGACAGCAGACTTTGATGATGCAGTTCAAGGCCATCCAGGTTAACATTATTCTCTGCAGCTGTACATGGCGGGTGCCTTCTATGATATGTCATTCCTGAAAGACAACATGAGGGGAACATATCACAGGACCAGATATGTAGACATCCACTAGATACAGACCCTGCAAAACCTAAATGGGTTGCACTATCCCCCACTCCCTCACACATCATACCCTGCATTCTATTAACACACTACATGTGTGGCTATCACCAAGAGAGTAGCAATACTGGTCATGTCCATGTGTTCCATGACAGAGTCTGCTGTATGTCTCTACACCCATCAATGCAGTCTACTGTGCTGTGTACCCTATGGGCAAAGTCCCAGTACTATGTCATACAGCCACTGTCAGACAAATAGCTGTGTGCTATTACAACAGTTATATGGGGACACTCCAGCAGCACCCGTGTGCCACAATGACAGACAGCAATACAAACCTATTGTAGTATATCTTCCCTGTAGGCACCATACCTCTCCACTACACAAATGTTTGCAGAATGTGAATGTGTGCCTCATAGGTGTAGTCCTTTTGACACAAGTGTATGGATGTCTGACAAACACTTGGCCATTCATTGATGTTTGCTGTCAGAAAGTAGAGAATCTGGCTGTCAAATGCCAGATCCCCTCAGAAAACACTTATCCTACAGTAATATCTGTTAGTCTAGTCATAGTCTTAAATTGTATGGCCAATATGTATACTCTGTTGTTGAGTTTGGGCCTGTGTCCCCACACTAATTATGGCTATGACCTGAATTCCTGCTGTAAGGAGTTGACAGGTATGTTAGCCATAGTTATCAAGCAATGAGGTATGAATGCCAACAAAACAGTGACCTCACCAGGGTAGAGCAGGGACAGTCAGGGACACCTCTACAATGACAGAACTATTTCTGTGTGGCATTGACAGACTGAGAGGAGGTAAATTACAGTACATCATTTGATATTACAGCTGTGTACACCCTTACTTAGTGTCAGTATGTCTAACTCATAATTCACTAGCTTTCCTACAACAGCCGACTGTCATAGGATGGAGCAACAGGGGCACAGCTGTGATTTGATTCAAAGCAGGGACAGTTGACAGGCATGCCTGTAGCTGTTGGACAGCAAAGTAGCTCCAACATGTCAATATCATAGACGTACTACAGGCCTATTGTTGTAATCCCTATTCCCCATACCTCCATCCTCCCATCTGCATCCCATTATATGGGGACATCTATAACATACCTGGTAGACTGAAGTAATCCTTTTTTGACATGTACCTCTGTAAACAGCTTGCAAAACTATAGCCTGTTTATGTAAAACAACATACAGACCTGTTCCCCTTAAACAGTTGTTTGCCTTTTGTAGGTAATGCTCATTAACGGGTAATTGCCTGTGCACCAATCTGTGGCTCAGACTTGCTACTTGCGTCCAACACAGGTGAGTTACACTTTTATTAGCCAATTTCATGGCACCACATTGCAATATTTCAGGCCTTCATGATGGCCTTGGTCCCTTTCTTAGTCTTTGAAATTAGATCAGAGTCTTGGACATTAGTGAGGTGTGGAGATTACAGCATCACAGAGGGTAGGTACTAATACTTGAGATTTGACTGTTACTTCACTGTTGAGATTTCTGAGGTATGTCCACAGTTTTGCCTGATATGTTTGGCCATTGTCCTAGTACATTGTGATTATCTGGCAGTTAAGTCTTAAACATCGGGGGTTAAGATCAGTAAGGTGAGAGAGACATGTCAGTGTCAGACGTCATACCCAACAGAATATGCATGCTAATACAGTAGCTGCTATTCTATTGGCTCACTATCCTTGTAAGGGCAAACTGTGAAACATGTCCCTATTGCTGGACCTTTGCCCACCCCACCTACTTCATGTATGATTTTGTCTGGATCACTTGTTCCAGGGTGTTGTGAGGTATGGTAAATCTGTAGCAGGCAGCTTAACATACAGCTGTGTATGCTCCAGACTGCAGATGCTGCTGCAGCCTAGGACACATAGGAGGGAATGTGAACACTTTGTAGGACAACAAGCTGTATGTGTAACTGTGGCAGTGGTGTCAGCTCTGTTGTTACAGCAGAGCCAGGGTAAGGGTACCCTTTACAGTTCAATTGAGGCATGTGCTTAAGGTACATCTGTTATGTCACAGTGGCAATCACAGAGTAGTAGGTGACATATAGTTAGGCTATACAAATATGTGCAGTGTGTCCCTACCTGCAGGCATTTGATATGCAAACATGGGTAGCAATGGGTGGGTAGCAATTAATTCAGTAGCAGCAACTTGTCAAATAGTTAAGCGGAAGCTACTATCTTACTATAAAGTGGTGGTTTGCTACATCAGCTTCCAGGTATAGCGTTCCTACTAAATCAGACTTAATCTCATAGCGCCGATACTATTGAACACTGTTTCATTGGCGTTTATCTAACTTATAGCGTTCCTACGAAACCAAACGCATTTCATTGTGCCACGTGTTTTTTAGCACGCTATTAAACCGGCATTTTTCTCATATTAAGGATTGTGTGTCTTTCTGCAGCCCCACGCATTTATAGGACACTATAACACTGTCGCTTACTTATTTTAAGGCAAGCGTTTTCTCTTTTTTCTGCTGATATTATCTGCTTGTTTACTGTATTATACATGGATAATACATTAGGCTTTAACTAGCGACAGGAAAGCTGCCTCCTATCTACTTTTTCTTAAAACATTATCGCCATGTCCTGTTTGCTTTTTTAACATGTTATAATACTGCTGCTAGCACTAGACTGTGAACAGACTTTAACTGCTGGACTATTGGCCGTAATAGGTCTATGTAAAAGCCAGGTTACTTGTGGCTGCTTGAAACTAAATGTATTTCTGATATTGTCTCACTCTAATGTCTTATTACAGTGTGAGTTTTATCCAAGTTGCTAGATATTTAACCTGCTAGTACTATTGTGTATCATTGAAGCTTACCACTATATTAACCACAATATAGACGAAGCATAACCGATTATGTTACTTGCAATTGTAGCTTGTAATTGTAGCTGGTAGCGTACCAATATATTAACCACAATATACACGAAGCATAACAGATTATGTTGTTTCTAAGTGTAGCTTGTCAGCTCATTAACCCAAACCTAGATGATGTTTAACAGATTGTTAATGTTGCTTGCACTATTCTAGAATAACACTGTATTATACACTGCTTTATTCAATGCCTAGCTGATATGAATCTTGCATGTCTGCTATCACTATTATAATCACAACTGTTATATAGCATCAAGTTGTTTTTTTTCTTAACAGTATTTGTGTATCAGTTTTCTGTTTCTCTTTCCTATCTAACTATGCTGTAAGTTCTATTTTAATTATTGCTCTCCATACCTATTCCTATGACTCTTTTATCTATCTTCTACATCTTTCTCCAAAATATTATACTATTGTTACTACTCTCCTACTTACCCTTCTACTGACTTTTTTCCACTCAGGACTCCACTAACTAACCCAGAACTAACTGTCCTTACCACTGCCTACCTGAAAATCCTTCTTCCTTGCCTACTACCCCTTTCCTTCACCCCTATCACTACTGTCTGCTTAGAATATACAGCTATTCACCAACTCACCATCTTACTCTTTTCCATATTTATTTTACAGGTCCCTGAATCCATATATATGGTTTGAAATAAAACCTACACCACCTAAAAAGAGGAATACCCACTCCCCTTGATTACTGAAGTCCGCGGATTCCTCTCCAGCAACTGTGCTATTAAATCAGAGCAAAGTATGTGTTACGTATATAGATTTTAAGGTGTCCTCCTAGCCTATTAGTGAGTATCTACATTGTAAGGTACCTGGTCAGCCATAACATATCTCTGTACACCCCACCTCTTACCCCTCCTCACTCACTACCTGTCCAGACTCATTCCTTGTTACCTACTTAAGTATCACTTGATTAGCCCTGACCACTTTTAGCCCCTATCTCCCCTCTCACGCTCCTATCTCCCCTCTCAAGCTACTACTAGTCTAACCCCAACTCCTGATCACTTTCTGTTCTCTCTCCTTACTCTGTCTTCTTACTGCCACATAGCCTCTCCCCACCACTCACCTCTATGTGTACACTCCCCTCATTCTGTACTTCCTAGCCACACCAACTCTCATCTACTCTACTTCCCCCACTCATCTCTTCATCCTAACAAATAGCCCTGTAACTATACTTCCCCCTCTCTCTAGTCTTATATTTTATTCTGTTCCTGCTAGCTGATTCCTTCAGAGCTCTGTGCATAAAATGTTAAATCATACCCACTATTTCTAGACACTAAAGAGCTCGGCCCTGCTGAAAAGCCTTTCTCTGATTGTTTCTTTTTCTTCTCTCACTGTGCCTCTTCCAGTACTACCTGTCACAAGGCGCTCACTTCGCTCCCCTACCCTACCCCCTTTCCCACCCACCCCTAGGGCTCTCAACCTTATACTTCTAGACCACACCCCCATCAATTCTCACCCCCAATTATCCTATTACATCACTCCATTCAACTATAACACATATTTCAACCACCAAACCTCCTAGCAATCAAGCACAACATTTATCACTACCACCACGCCCACAATATCTCCACCCTAACCTACTCACCAATCTTACTTCCAAAGCAACTTTATCCTCACACTAATTCAAACATGTATTGCATACAACACCCCTTTCTCCATAAACTTTTATTATATCAAGCAACTATCTCCATCCTACTTCTACTCTCTACACTCTCTTCATATCACACCCATCTTAATATCACTTTTCCACCCCCATGGCAAACCGAACCCATAACTTACCACACACAACTTCTAAACTCTCCTATTACAACCCCCAACTCTACATCCTTTCTAACCCCATCTCTCTATTATAACAAATTAGCAATAAAGCCTTACACCCATACCTCACTCAAGTTATCCAAAATTCTGAATAAACTCACCAAACTATACTTAAACTTACTCCTAAAACTCTCCTGCTGTGGAGACATTCACCCAAATCCTGGCCCTACCTCAACAGAAGAAGCCAAAATAAAGCTACCAACTCCCCATTTCTTCAAGCCCAAAGCATCTCTCCTCCTCCTAAATATCAATGCAAGAAGCATACTAAACAAAATACATGACCTGCATGCCTTGTTAGCACTATACAAACCTGACATAGTGGTACTAACAGAAACATGGCTTAAACCTGATCACCACAATAATGAGATCATAGCCCCAGGTTATGATATCTTGCGTAAAGACAGGAAAGGTAAAAAGGGTGGTGGTGTAGCAATTCTATTCCAAAGCCACCTCTCACTAGAACTACTTGACTATAATAATGAAGAAATCAACAACGTAGAACTTATCCTAGCAAAATTTAAATTAAACCCAAACAAACAAATAATCATCGTGGGGCATATATACCCCCAGGTAACAACAATCCCATTATGGAAAACGTGTTAAGTTGGTTGTCACTCTCCCTCCCTTACGAAACAATACTACTAGGTGACTTTAACATAGATTGGGCCAACTGCTCCAAAGATTATCCCTCAGATCACATCAACCTTTATGGGTTCTCCCAAATAATCACAACCCCACTAGGACAGACAAAACAACCAAACGTCAATCCGCTTTGGATTGGATTCTGGTATCTCACCCCACTTTTGTACATCAATCTGGCTGTTTACCTGACAGTCTAAGTGACCATCAACCCACCTACCTAATAAGGAGCAAGACCCAACACCTACCCAACCTACCTCTACTAAAAATAATACGTAATAAAAAAAGCTTCAGAGCCAATGACTTTAATAAAGCACTAAAGTGCTGCAACTGGCTCCCTCTTAAACAACTACCTCTCAATGAAGCTGTACAATACTTTAACTCTACCTTCCTACATATCCTAGACCATCATGCCCCTTCTAGATCCATCAGGACAAAACCCACCAAGCCCCATGGCTCACCAAAGAGACAAAAAAGATAATGAAAGAAAGGGACAAACTCTGGATAGCTTCCCACAAAGATTCTAACACTATCCTAAGGTCAAAGTATACAGAACTACGTAATATAGCCAAGAGACTAACTAAACTAGACAAGTCTAACTATTACAAAAACCTACAGGATAAATATAGCCATAACCCACATAAATTCTGGACCTCCATTAATAGACTACTTCACCCTGGAAAAGCATCCACTCCCACCCCTGTACTGCCAAACAACCAAGATGATATTCCCACTCAATTTAATAAATTCTTTACAGAAACAGTTCAAAATCTAGCCAATACCCAGAAAATAATGACACCCCTATGCAATCTTTTATCACATATAACAATCATACAAAAAATAATTTCTCTACCTTTTCCCTACAACCAGTGTCCACTAAAATGGTTGCAAACCTCCTTAGGAAGCTAAAACCAACTACACTAGCTGCCGATAAACTCCTGCTGATTCCCTTCAGATAGCAGCAGACACCATATCCTACCCAGTGTCAATTCTTATTAATAGATCAATCTCAGAACACAAAGTTCCCACCCACTGGAAAATCTCCCATATTGTCCCTCTGCATAAAGGTGGCAACTCCTTAGAGCTAACCAACTATCGTCCAATTGCCATACTATCACCCTTATCAAAAATTCTAGAAAGAGTTGTCCACTTGCAACTAATGCAATATCTTCAACAAAATAAACTACTATCCAACTCCCAACATGGCTTCAGACCCTCCCACAGCACAACCACTGCCCTTCTATCCTATACCAACACAGTCAATCACTTTAGAAACCAAGGTCTTTTCGTATCTTCCATCTTCCTCGACTTATCAAAAGCCTTTGACATGGTTAACCACAATCTGCTCCTCAATACTCTATCTAGTCTCAATATTTGCCCCTCCACCATACTCTGGTTCAGCAGCTATTTATCAGAGCGCCAACAAGCAGTTCTCTGGCAAGAAAAGCTGTCCCCTCTCTTACCAGTGTCCATAGGAGTCCCTCAGGGATCAATCCTTGGTCCACTGCTATTCTCCCTCTTCACTAACGACATTTCTTCTTCACTACCCACTGCTACAGTAGTTCAATATGCTGATGACACTACCATAACCTGTGCTGCCACCAGCATTAAGGAACTACACACCATCACCCAATACAACTTTACCCTAGCTGAAACCTGGTTTACTAAAATACAACTTCTTCTCAACCCAAAGAAAACCAAACTAATACTATTCACCCCTGGCAGAACATCCAACTCTGACTATAACCTCACTATATGCTCCAAAACAATACTCAAATCACACCAACCAACCACACCAAACTACTAGGAGTTGACATTGATAACCACCTAAAGTATGATATCCATATAGCACAAACCATCAAAAAGGTCAACCGAAAACTGGGTCTGCTCTATAGAAATAAAAAGTTCATGACTATTCAGACCAAAGCCACTATTGCAAGAAGCCATCTCCTCTCTATCCTTCTCTATGCTTCCCTATCTTAACTAACCTTCACCGGACCGAACTTCACAAAATGGAATCATGCTACAACAAAATTGCCAAATTTGCAACAGACTCCTCAAATAGATCCCATCACTGTCTTTCCCTAATGCAACTCAAGTGGCTGGAACTTCCTCAGCTACTTAGACTCAATCAAGCCATAGTTGCACATAAACTCTACTACTACCCTGAAAAAACACCTGCCCTCCAACAACTAATTAAGCCCTACACCACCACTAGAGCCCTGAGATCCAGCAACCAAAATCTCATTCAAGTAATTAGACATAAAATGAAGCAGGTAAATCTCTCTTTGCCTGCACAACAGCACAAACCTGGAACTCACTCCCAAACAATATAACCAGCACTACTTCTTGCACCCATTTCAAACACCTCTTGAAATCCTACTATTCTAACATCTGGCTCTGCTCTTGCTATACCCCAGGGTAGCAACATCTATGCTCCAGTTGCATGGACTATGCTACACTACAACATTTTCCTTTACTGAGCTCTACTGCTATCCCACAGATTCATCCTAACATTTCATCCATCTATAAGCAGTAAACATTCCAACACTTGTACTATTCTGTACCATATCCCTTACCAGAAAAACACTCTAATCTGTTTCTAGACTAACACAATACCTAACAGAGATGATCTTACTCTCATCCTACCTATACCTTTACCCTATTTTATGCCACTATAGACATTTATTTACTTCTCAGTTACACTAAAGCATAAATGTATTACAACTTTATATTTACTAATATTCTGAAGGAAAAAAAAAAAAAAAAAAAAATTATTTATATATATTTGTATTATTTGTACTACTTGTATATTCTACTAGAGTACTGACTGTATATTCTTCTAGTTATCACATGCCAGGTAAATGGTCCTCTGTACTACTTATAAATGTTAAGAATTGCTTTGTACTGTTTTCATCTAATATTGTATTGTATCATGGAGCTTTTCTCCCCGGGCCTCCGCTGAAAATGGACCTGTGTCCAGTCGGACTTTCCCGGTTAACAAAAATAAAATAAAATAAAATAAAATAAATAAAAAATTGTGTGAGTTAAAATTGCATAACACAATCACTACTTGCTGTATTCACAAGAATGTATTTGAAGTGCAACAGACTGGATTTGAACCCAGGACTGTGGTTGGCAAAATATACTGCACGCAAGGCAATTAACAGACTGAACTACTGAGTCAGTGCTGTAGCAGGTGGATTTGCAAGACATATATGCATACATACAGTCTGTAACACACGTCTGCATCCATCAGTATGTGCATGGATTTCAAAGGCAGTTGTTCTGCAGCAGGTAACCAATTGTACACATGTACTTTGCCATTGTTGCCTTGGCAGGTGTGTTTAAAGATGTTACTGATAAAAGGGGACATTTACTTGCTATCCCAGGTTCATAGATTAGTACTAAGCTAACTGCCCTTGCGAGCCATTTTAAGCCTAGCCAATTATGCCTTGTGAGACTCAAACCCTGCACCTTGTGTTTGTAAGGCAAACACCTTAACCATTAGGCCACCCTCCAACCCTGGTCTCACATAATCCATTATTATTTATTTGGCACTGGTGTACTTTTTGCATTACAGTCCCAAGTACACTCCAATCTTTCCCATTAGATGTACTTGCAGTCTGTCAGTGGCAATCAGTATATTTTGCTGTGCACACCTATTCCAATTAGGATCTGAGTGGCCTAGTGGGCTAATGCACTATGCTGTAGTTGACAGGGGCCCAGGTTTGAGACGTGGTGGGGTGATTATTTTGTAGATGTGGCTAACACTTTGAGAAACACACAGGATCATTAAGGCACATTAAAGCATATTTAAGTGGGTTTGCACAGCATGCCACTTAGCTCCGGGCAAACCCATGCTAAAAATTTAAAAAGAAAGAAAAAGGGTGTGATAGGACAGTGGTAAAATGCGGCAAGCAGGGGGAAAAACAATGTCAAAGACAGGCAGGTATGTACAGGAAGGGTGTAGGAAAGTACCACAGCTTTCCATTTCTTGTACAGCAACAACTGTGCATTTTGACAGCTTTTGAAGATGAATTTAGACTCTCAAACCCCAGAAAGAGGGGTGAGGATAACATAAATGTGTTGTCAGGTCAACTGGACCAAATTAGTTGTGTCCAGTGGACATGTGTGTGAAATGTAGAGATATGTACAGGGTGATTTTTTTTTGTGGAACAGGTGTCCATTTTTTTTTTTTTTTTTTTTTTTATAAGGAGAGAGTGGAATGTTGGGGAAGGGATATAGGTACATGTGGGGAGGTAATCTGGGTAGGAAAGGATACAACTGCAGACAGACAAGACAGTGAACAGGGGCGGTGTGTGAAATATGGGTGTGTAGACACCTTGGATGGGGAGGGTGTTGTAGAATCCAAAGTGCATGTGCCTCCAGATGGCAGCAGTATGACTCCTGGGCAGTCCACACTGCTCCTTCATTGCCCCAAAACTGCCTGCGCTGGAGGCTGGGCACCTGGTCCAGCAGGCCCCACCAGGTTGTTAAGTTTGCCCTTGAGCCGGCGCAAGCATTGTTCATAATTCCTATAAAGAATCCTGTGCACCATGGCAGGTAGTCAATCCTGGGTGACTACCGCCCTTCTGCCACCGCTCCCAGGGGGTGGACAGGCCCTGACCCCTGAGACAGTTCCACTCAAAGGTGATGCAGGGCCAGCCAAGGGGTCACCACTGGCATGAGTCGCAGATGTGCTGGTATCCAATGCCACGGCTGGCTGAGGTAACATAGGCTGATTGCCAGGAACCAGCCTATTCTGACATGCTGTGATTATGGAGGTGAAGTAATACACAAGTTAGTTATGAACAGAGCCATTGTTTGTAATAACAGCATGCCAGAACACTGAAACTAACCCCATTACATTTCAGTGCATATTATGTGAAACACAATAATGAATATCAGAACAGGCAGTATATTAACAGCATGCCAGTAACAGTTACGGCATGTGACCAACAGAATAGGTAATTCAACAAGATATGTTAATATGCAACCATTGTAATATATATCAATAATAAAGCACATGCCCCAGAATAAAGTTCATGGAACAACTTATGTTAATTGTAAACCATAACCAATGCATAAGAATAATAAATATTTGAAGATAAGGGGTAGGGAGAGAGAGAAAGACAGTCCAGTAATACAATTCTAGGCTATATAGTTGGCAACAGTACTTCTATCTACTCTACAGGTCTGTCCTTTCTTTATCTGTAAAAGTGCCCTATAGCTGCTGTAGCATGTACATACCTCTCAAGCTCTCTGCATGCGACAGTATGCGCCAAGCAGTAACAGGTGTGGTGAACAACAATACAGAACACGTGCATATCAGGTGTACCTATATTACTACCAAGGTGTACTGTGGGCTGATGTAGTGTTACTTTGCTAATTACATTATCATCTCCATGGTACATCTGTGACAGAGGGATTACGCAAAGGTAATTACATTCCGTGACAGCACGACACTTGAGAGACATGTACAGTACAGACAGTTAGCAACCATCATGCCTTGCTTGGCAGGCATGGGGATAGAACCCAAAAGCAGTGATAGCAGTGGACATCTGCATCAAATGTATTAATTGACTGCAGCTACCTTTAGCACACACTCCAGGCATGCAGCCATATCAGAGCTTACACATTTTATTTATTTTATTTTATTTATTATTACACTTATTTCCTGTTTTTTATGCTGTATTTTCACATTTTTGGTAATGATTGTAACAGTCTGTGACATGTAAACACAATAATATACCCATGATATGGACTACCTCACCCACTTACTTGTAGTTCCTGTGGAGAGAATATCTGTAAACATTACATGACTGATACTGTAATATTTAGATCTACATAGCACTGGATTCGAACCCTGGTCTGTGTGTGGCAAAAATGTACTTCATACACAACATTTAACAAATTGAGCTACTGAGTCACTGGTGATTACTAACTGACTGATATTTGCCTAGAGCTCCAGTATATGACCTGCTAATAGTGGTACAGTTTTATACTTGACTACAGTGACAGATGACAGCACATGCACGACATTCAAGCATGACAGAGATATTAGGTAAAGCATATATGACTACATATAATTCATATGTACACATTACATTGTTAGTGTGTTGAAATATCTGTAAGGTCAGCAACCAATATCCAATTATGGGTTATTACTTGCAGTGTACAACTAATACACTGTTATACCTGACTGCAGTACCGTACCTCACAGCCTGAATGCTTGTAGCTGACATGCAGTGTTGAGAACAAGACAGTCCTGCTGTACACGTTTACCTTGGTGTTATTGCTATTGCTCCATGTGTCGTTGCAGACCTGTTGTCATAAGTGATTTATTGCAAAACAACTCTGATCCCACGCTTGTTGTACAATAGACTTTATTAAACATACTTCATGCAGGTATTGGCACAATTATGTGATTTTATTGCAGAACAGTTTTAACAATTGATTTCTTGAGAAACAGCCCTACTGCCACATTCATTATACAGCATACTTTAGTAGAGAAACCTTCAGTCACTGATATAATTTCATGTTTTTAAACCACAACAGTTGTCATGCAGGTGCTGCAACACAGCTGTAATTCCACAGTTACTGCACTACTAAGTTTTATTGCATATAATAGTTTATTGTGGTTAATGCTTTAGTCTTCCCTGCATTTGGAACTACAGTTGGCAGTCTGCACATGTTGCAGTACAGGTATAAGTCTTCATTCACTGCAGTAATATATTTACTGTGTATACCAAATCACAGTCAATGCTTTACTCTTATTGCTTACTTGTCTACAAATAGCAAAATACATCTGTACTCACTACACTCATGGCACAATGAGACCTTTTGTCTGCAGCTGCTGAGAGAGAAGCACAACAGTATGCATATCAGATTGGCACACATTCAAGATGAGATATTAGTGAAACCCAGGTAATAGTACTTACATACAGGTGGGACATTCCCTGACCAGAATTCTTGGATTCACATGTCCAAGAGAGCCCCCTTCCATCTTTTCAGGTCATCATGGTGGTGATGACACTGCTCACCTGTGCGAGGGATACCAGTTGCAGTGGTGAGGTCCCTTGCCAGCCAGCCTCTGCCTTGTACTCTTAGCCCTGGTAACCTCCTAGCATCAGCTAGCTCTCGTGTTTTTTACAAGGAGTCTGACCATGACCCTGGACTCCTGAATGCCCCAACACTGTGCCCAAAAGTACGAATCATCTCCAGTGCCTGCCATTGTATCCTTCAGAGACAGAACTCCAATGGATTGTGTTGCATTCCCACCTACTGAGCTTAGTATAGCCTGTTTTCCCACCCTTACATGCCATTGGGCAATATTTAAAAATGTGACATATCCCTTAACACCACACAAACCAACGCAGCTCAGTTGAGCAGTATTTAAACTGGCATTGCTTAGTGGTGCTTAGCAGTGTGCAAACCAGCTAAGCACAGCCAAGCGGTGCCAAGCACTGCCAAGTAGTGCTAAAATATATCTTGTTTAAGCAGTGCTTAGCATGGCTTAGCATGTTTTAGCAGAGCCTAGCTGAGTGCAGAAGATAAGGATTTAAAAATAATTGGTATAATTTGTATTTGGAAGATAAATGCTTAATATCTCTTCCACATACTCAGATCCTGCACCTAAGGCCGTACCTTTACCCATTTGGCTACATGAATATGTGGAATGCTGCTATACATTTATATATACCTCTGAGCTACCTTTAACTATGCTGAATACCGTGCCACACAAACACGGTCAGCTATGCTTAAACTTGACCTTTAAATGAATAATTAAATACATCCAGTTTCTATTTTTAGATGTCTGATGTCTCTGTACAGCTTAGCACTGCTGCGCTCCATGTCATGCATACATGAGTTTTAATAAAAACAAAAACATTAAATTACATTGCTATAGTCTGATTGGACAGTGCAGGGAGTGTGTTACTTATCTGCAGACAGAGTTAGCACCGCACTCCCTACAATGATTCAATAACCATGTACTATGGCTCTCCCTTGGCAACGCCCCATGATTAATATGCATGGCGCACTGCCAAGGGGCAACCATGTAAATGGACATGATATCATTCCTTGTAGCCGCTACACTATGCCTACATGGATTTTATTAAATTCTGGGGTATGTCTTTTTGACATGAAAGAATTAAAAAGTTATGGGAAAAGATAATAAAAAGTAAAACTGTTAAAGAATTGAAAGATTATAAGCAAATAAACATGGAAATGATCAAATATGTTTTTATGGAAAGCATAGTAAAGAAATATGTTAAAAACGTGGATAAAAAATATTTGTCATAATTTGGACAATTTGGAATGAAAGGTTAAATGAAGTTTTGTTTGATGGGAAATGGATTTTGCCAAATAACTAAGAAAAATTAAGTGATGGTTACGGAGAAAATAATGGGGGTTGTATAAATGTAAAGCAATAAAGAAATGTACTATAAAATATTTAGTCCTTTGTGTAAATATGTATATTGTATGTAGATGTAAATAAAAATCCCCTACTATTTTCAATAGGTGCTATGGGATCTTTTACATCCACCTGAGCTACCACAAACTCAAGCAGATGGAACCTCAGTTTAATATCCCATTCAAAGGATGACAAACTGATGAATGCAGCACTCCCTTAAGAAATCCAATCACCTGGTGTGGGAATAGAACCCATATCCTTCTGAACCAAAGGTGAGTGTGGTACCCATTTCTTTTTAAAGTTATTTATATTTATTTGTCAAGGAAGAAAATTATTTGCCATTTTTTCCAATGTAAAGAAAAAAAGTATAACCTACGTAACTTGTGTAACACCACAAGCAGAATTAGCTCCAACAGTTAAGTCTTTAAAATGATGATGGGCTTCAAGCTGCATTAGCACACATAGGTCAGGATTCAGAAATAAAAAGCACAATGTTAAGACAAAACTGTGTGCTAAGTGGTGAAACCAAGAAAAGTCACGAATGGAAGTATTTATTGAATATTTAACTTTACTAGTTGTAAGATTAGGTTTCACTTAAATGTAGTTTCTGCATAGGTCTAGAAATGCAACCATATTATTCAATAGAAGGAAATGTTTCAGTCAAGAACACTGATAAGAATAAAATGTGCAGTAAGTGAAGTACAAAAAGGCTTGAGAACCAAGGTTAAAAAAGACATAGAACTTGTAGGAAATTTACAGGGTTTTTGTATTATTAGGAGATATACTTCAGACACAGAAGTTAGTTTGTATGGACTGTTACACAGAAAGTCATTGCAGTGCAGTCCTCAGAAGTTTGGTATAGACACTCAAGAGTGAGTGCAGAAGTCAGGTCAAATATCCAGAATTCCAGAATATTAATTATACTATTCAGGAGAAAAGAAATAATTCTGATTATAATACATGCAGAAGCTACATGCATTATAACTCAGTCTATTTCAGTTTATCGGCACTGTTATTGCAGACAGTAAGATTTGACATTCTGAGTACAGAATTTATGGACAGTATAATGAGTGCAGAAGCTACTGACATTATAATTCAGCCTATTTCAGTTTATTAGCACTGTTACTGGAGACAGTAACATTTGGTTTGGCTATTGTTAACATCTACCTCCAATGCATATAATAGAACAGACATATACTTCCACTGTATATAATAAAACATTATCAACCAAACTACAGTGAAGTATACTTTTATTCTGAAAGGTACAAAAAGGATTTGTCACACAAAAGAGAAACTGGCACCTGTTCAGCACAATTCTGGGCAATTAAAAGATAAAGACATTCATTCCAGTTATTTTTAGTTTATTTAAATATTCTGCAATCCTATCAATCCTTACACCAATGTTATAAGATTAAGGCTTAAGAATTAATAGCTAAGGTATTAAGGTATTAGATATTAATGATGATATATAACAAATCAATAGGGTAGTGTCAAGGAACCAATGGTATTCCTGTGGAAATTTGGATGCTAAGAGGGAAGAAAGTGATAAAGCTCTTGAAAGTTTTTTTTAATAATATTTTAAAAAGGGGAAGAGTACCAGCATCTTGGAAGAAACCTGTGCTGGTTATATATTCATATAGCCCAATTTCAGGAATATAAAGTGTTTATGTCTATACTAGGTAAGAGAATGGCAAAGGTGTTCCTGAAATTGATAGATATGGATCAATATGGTTTTGTGGAGGGACAGCAAACATTTGATAATATTAATAGAACAATAATTACCCAGATGGAAGCAGAGTCAAAGAAAACACCACTATTGTTGGTGGGTCTTGATGCAGAGAAAGCATTTGAGTCAGCTGTGATTTTATGAATAGAGCAATGGTAGCATTTTTATTCCTTGACAGAACAATAAGGGTAATAATGTGGATATATAAAAGGTTAGAGGCAGAATTAAGGCGGCAGGGCTTCACTCTCTCTATCTCTCTCTCTCTGATAAGCTGTGTTTGAATAAGGCAATCAGGCAGGAGAGTCCTTTCTCCTTGTTACTTGCTTTATATTTAGAAGCATTAGCAAACAAAACAAGGATTTGTCAAATTCAATGATATAACTGGTATAGCAATCAAGAAATTTAGTTTTATTTGCAGATTATATTATTTTGTACTCGAGAAGTCCAGAGATGGATATTTCAGTGCCGTGGAACACTTTGAGACAGTTTCAAGTCTTTTGGCGATATAAATTAAATGAAGATAAAGGCTATAGTATGTTCAGCAATACCTGTACTTATGGGAACATGATAAGATGAAGTATTTAGTTGTATGAATTTTGTAAACACTATGCTGAATAACTTTTATTTATTTTTTTTGTTTTATTCTCTAGCGATCAGGTTAGTTGCACAAGGCTAGTAACATCTTTTCAGTAAAGACCTGCGGGGGCAATTATATGACAAAGGGAATTTGACCAGGGCATAGGGGAACTTCCCCTACTCTCTGGCATATGAGGACACAGTTGAATGTTAATTCCAGACTTCCAGTTAGGATGCTTAGGCAGCTCAGAGAAGCAGGAAGTCAAAATATGAACATAGAAGGAGAAGAAGGTGTTTCAAAGGTGTTGGACATTATTGTAGATGTTGGTTGAACAGCAGAAAGGTTAAATAAAGCAAAAGATGAGTTGGGTGCTAAATAGAGTGAGGAAAATGAAGAGGAGATGAACAAAAAGGCAGGAGAGCTTTTTCAAAGGCAAGAAAAAGTGGCTGAAATGTACAATATAGATTTGGAGGAATTACTACAGCAGAATCTGATTGCAACAGAACCTACAACACACGAGTGTGTTGTTACAACCCTTCAGTTGGGGGGGGGGGGTTTGCTGGATGTATATTTAAAAGAGCTAATTGAACAAAGTGAACCAGAAAGTGAAAAGGCAGTATTGTGGGGCAAACTAATGTGCAGAATACAAGAGAAAGAAGTACAAGAAATAAGGGCAGAAAAACAATCATATGGGCAAACCATAAGAAAAGGTGAACAAAAAGATGAAAAGAAATTGGAAGTGAGAAGAAAATATCATGTAAGAATAAGTAGTAAGACAGAAAAAGAGCTTGACAGGTATGAAATATGGGACAATGTCATATCACCACTGGGTATTGAACCCAGAGATGAGACCATTTCTTTTTATTAACAATGGCTCTTTTTGTGATTTTTTTGAAAAAGCACATATATGGAAAATTTTTAAAGCAATATGAAAAAAAAAAGGAATGATGATCCTTGGAACTTATATGTTATACAGACATTTAACAGAGATGCAAAAAATAGAGTGCACATACAATTTCATGCAGAGGTTGAAAGACACTTTAGGAGACTAAACACTGTGTGTAGAAAAATAACGGATATTACAAATATTGATGACAACAAAAGTTTATGGACTGGGGATGGAAATGTGGAGTTAAATGCAAAATGAAGGTATGTGCCTAGTATAATTAGTGTAGAGGGGAACAGGGATTTGGTGAGATAGTGGGGATAACCAAAGGCATGTTTTTTCTGTGGCAAAAATGATCATTTAATTAATAATTGTGAAAAAATGTGAACTAAAGTGTGTTAAATGTTAAAGGTAGTGCATTCATGGATGGTTGGTGATGCAAAAGAAAAAAAATAGACAGGAAATGGAAGTAAATAATGTGGTTATAGAAGATAACATAGCAAAGTTACAAAAAATGAGTAAGATATAATGGTGGAAATAAATAAAAGCACAAGGGAAGAAATAGAAAAATAAGAAATAAGCAATATGAGTGAAGAGGCTGAAGAGAAATGGGTATGAATTATAAGCAAAAGAAATTCTATTGGAAAAAGAGTAAAAGAAAATGTAAATATAGGAATAGTAGAAAACAAGAAAGGGAAAGGATAAAGAATAACAAAATACTCTTTATATTCTGATAATCATATCTATAAATGTGAATAGTATCAAGAATGTAAAAAGTTGACTAGGGGTACTAGAATGGTGTAGATTACTGGATGTGTATGTCATAATACTAATAGATATAATAATTTTGACAAGAGAGAATACAAGTAAACATATTATGGGAAGGAAAAGTAACATGGAATATAGGAGATGAAAAATAGCAATTCTAAGTAAAAATATATTGAAATTTTAGACTTTACATTAGTAATACTAGGAAGAGTGTTAATAGTGGATATAAAATGGAATAATCAAGTATATAGAATGGTGGTATTATATGCACATCATATAAACAAAGGGGAATTTATATTTAGGAAAATTCTTGATTATTTTAGTGTCAGTATACAATTTATATTAGTGAAAGATTTTAACTGTGATTTAAGGTATAGTAGAAAAGAAGGAGCAGATGTTATTTCAGAAATAATAAAAAGTGGTAAAATGTATCTATGGAATAAAAAGCAGTGGACATATGAAATAGGTCATTTGAAAACAGACATTGACTACTTTACACTATCAGACAGCCTAAAAGTATTACATAAAGGTATAAAAATTACAAGTTTTTCAGATCATGTAGCAATTTGGGTAGAAGTTCAAAATAAGGAAAGATATATAAAAATAGGTAGAGGCATTAAAAGAATAAATGAAACAGATTTAATGAATGTATAAGAATAATAATTTTGCAATTATGGTTAGATCATATAAATATGAGAAGTTTTTGCAAGGATTGGACAAGCTGGTGGATAGCTTTAAAAGAGAAATATAAAAAAGTTTTGGAATGGCTAAGGACAAAAAGAAAGTAAATATAAAAGCATCAGTAATCAAGTCCTTAGAGATATAGTAAGTAATAAAAAGGATTTATAGAAATATAGAAATATATATATATATATATATATATATATATATATATATATGAAAATGAATCAAGAAAAGATTAAAAGGATGTTGTTAAAACAAAGATACTTTTTACAAGGAAAAAAGAGGAAGTAGCATTCTACCTAAGTAAGATGGTAAAAGAAAATAATAGAATAATAAGGGGGATAAGGAATGAGAAAGGAAATATAGTCAATATACAAAGAAATAATGCAAGTAATAAGAAATTAGATTACGAAAACATTTGTTAGAAATGAAAATATAGAAAACTTATATGGAACTTAAAAAAATAAATAAATAAAGATGATAATGAGAAAATTTGCTATGATAGAATTGCAAAAAGTTTTAAAAACAGCAAACTTAGAAGCTGCTACAGGAATAGATGGAATTGAATAGTTAATATACAAAATTATGAATGAATGGCAAGAAATATCTATTGGAGGTTTCTAATGAATGGTTAGAGAAAGATATACACGATGAAAAAATACGGGTGCAATGAAGTTCATATGTAAGAAGGGAGACAAGACAGATATAGAGGATTGGAGGCCTACAGCATTAAACAATGTTGATTATAAGATATTTATGAAAATAATACAAAATAGAAAATAAGAAAGTAAATAAGCCACTGGATAAAATTATTTTTGGAACAAAAGGGAAAGGAGGTCAAGAACTTCTAATGATTATAAGAGAAATAGTAGAAGATGTGACAATAGGAAAAGCAGAAGCTGAAGTTTTAATAGACAACATTAGTAAAGCGTTTGATAAAATACAGTGTGAGGATACTAGATACTGTTATCTGTGCTAGCATGACTGGCTATAATTTTGTAAATAAGTTTAAATTTTTTGATTATTGCTTTTTATTTATGTGGGATGTTTGAATCAGACAGTGCTCTTCTGGCTGACCAAATGTACATGTTTTTTTTAAAAAAGAATTCCGAATGTAGGTTATGCCAATCAGACCTAGATGTGATGTGATTGTGTGCCAGAGCTGAAAGGAATATATCTCCACAGCAGCTGTTTTGTTTACTTTTTAAAATCTGATATGAGAGTAGAATTCTCATAACAGCTTTCTGTGACTTTTAAAAAAAGTCTGCTATAAAAGCAGGTTCTGAGCCAATTAAAGTTCAGTAGTTGTAGTTCAGTTGTCAGTTGTTGTTTTCCAGATCAGTAGTTATCACTCAGTTTTTTTTTCAGAGCTGTTCAGCTATAAGAGTAGGAGCTCTTATTCCAATTGCTGAGGACTATACAACATTCTGAAGAGTGGGTGTGAATTCTTATCTTGCCTGGCAGAAATAAGATTATCATATTGCCTTGCTGAGTTAATTAGATTACACAGGACAGTTAATCTTTACAGAGCTAAGGAATTACAGTTACATCCAAAATAAAAGCAACAGGACAATGCTGGAGTAAAATGCTGCAAAATTCAGATTCAGATTGTCTGAAGAAGGGTTTGTCCTGAAAGCGCTAATCTGTCTTTACGAATAAAGAATTTTGCAGCATTTTACTCCAGCATTGTCCTGTTGCTTTTATTTTGGATTTATCTCAGTTCTGAGCATATTTGGACTTCAGCATAGCGTGCGTATTTCTTTATATTGGAATTACAGTTACATAGTTGTTTTTTCTACAGTCAGTGAGGAATCTGTTCTACAGTGTTATTTTCATAATCCCTTGTGTGTGAAACTTGTGGTTTATTGGAATCAGTAATTCAGTGTATATATACTTTAAATCATTTTATTTATTAAATATTTTACTACCTTTTATTGTGGCTGGTTATTTAGAAAGTACTTTTGAAAACCTGAGAGTGTTTATATCTTTATTGTGATAATACCAGGGCCACTCCAAAAAGCCTTACTGCCTGGATAACATGCTACCCTTTATATCAATATTGATTTTACCCAATATAATTGAGCACCCCTTTTGAAGGGTATTGTGGTATTTGGTGGCAGACATTACTTTGTAATTTGGGAAAGAGGACATAGCAGGAAAATCTGGGCCAGTCTTTCCCAAGAGTGTTTGAATGTGTGAATATCAAATATTTAAGAGTGAGTGTGTCAAATACCTAGACCTGGGACACAGTAATCTGCAGTGGTTAGTCTGAAGACTCATTTGGGGACCTGGAATGAAGCATATAGTCCAGTCCCAGGTTTGAAGCCTGTTCCTAGTGTATTCTTAGGGGAAACTGTGTATTTCTATCTCTGCTTCCATTGATGCTCCCTTACTGGAGACAGTGGTGAGGACTGAAGCTCCTTAGTTGCTGCCCAGGTTTAAGTGAGGTCATCACATACAGCATGCAGTATGTATTGAGAGCAATTGTATATCATTGTAAATAATGTATACAAAATGTATAAAATGTGTATTATGAATTTTAAATAAACCCCCCTACTCTTTTCAGTAGGTGCCATGGGATCTTTTGCCACCAACTCAGGCAGATGAGTCCTTGGTTTAATGTCTTATCCAAAGGACAACACACTCAGGAGTGCAGCACCTCTTTTATACTGCACTGTAGCGTCAGCAAGCCATATACCTGGTATGGGAATAGAGCCCACAGTCATCTTCACTAAAGGTGAGTGTGCTACCTGTTGTGCCATTGACATAATTGCATCCTCATTCTGCCTATCTTAACCTACTCATGGCATTTGACACTATTCCCCATGGTGATATTGTTGAAAAATATATAAACTTAATGAAAACCCCTGGGTGGTCCTCTGCATTGCAAACTAGCTATCCAACAGATCCCAAGAACTGAAACTTGTTGGTGCCCTCTCTGAATATAAAATTGTAAATACTGGGGTACCACGGTGATCAGTGCTGGCCCCTTTTCGGTTTGGCATTTATTTTCCAGACATCCAAGTCAATATCCTTGACCATATTAGCTGATTACTGCAAGCTGGGCACTGTTATCTGCTCATCCACTGAAGCAAAATTGCTGCAACAAGGGCTGGAATATGTACATATCTTGAGTACTGTACATTGTCTCAAAAAAGTGCAGTATAGTAATGCTCAGCAAAAAATCATCTACTCCTAACTTCATATAAGTGGTACTCATGCCCAAACACATATAGTCAGAAGAGTCCTGGTTACTTACTTGGCCAACTCTCTCTCTCTCTATCTTATTCAATCATCCTGTTCCCACTATAGTAAGGAAATCCTTCCATTTGGCACCATTAGTTTCCAAGGTAATATCTTCAAGATCTAAAGAAGTCATTTTATCACTGTATTCTTCCCTTATCAGACCCATTCTTGAATACAGTCCCAACTTTGGCTTGTACAACAACCGCAATCTTGCTCAATGCACTTATTGTGTCACTACCTGTGATATATTAGTTTACAAATCTCTCACTTTTTGAATCACTTAATCCTTTATCCATCTTACACAATTCCTATAAGCTCTAGTAGTATCCTAGATTCATAGGTGTATACAAGGCTAGTGACCAGTGGGGCCTTTACAAGCTTAGCCATGCATCCCAAATGTATCCCTTGAGTTATTGTGCCTTAGAGGTTATTTTAAGGGGCATATGTCAGTTATGGCATGATCTAATGGTTGCCTCTGTCCATCAGAGATGTAGGTGTCAGACCAGGTGTGAATTTCCAATTTGCCATACACTGGTCCAAGTTGCACTTGAATAGGGTTAAGAAAAGGCTCTGCTTCACATGGTTAGGAACCCTATTCCAGAGAATAGGGATTCTCTGAGATATATACCTGCCCCTCCAACATCCTTAGATCATGTAGTTCTGGTGCTGTTCATTTTGCAAGTAAGCAAAAGGTCCATCAGAGCAAGATCCAAGAATGCCTTGTATGCCAGGTATAAATCGCTTCTCAAGAGTCTGTAGGAAACAAAATACAGAGACAGTGCTTTGAGGTGATCTGCATAGAACATGGTGTTTATGCCTCATATTCTTTTTGCAAGGAATCTCTGTGAATGTTCCAGTTGCTGCATGTGCCTGGTCAGGTACATACCAAATAGAGCATTATACTCAATTATGGGTTTGATGAGGGCTGAGTACAGAGGCATGATGACTTCCCTGGACCTAGATGCCATGCCCATACTTATGAGTGCCACAGAATTATTTTTCTTACTACCTTAGACATATGTTGGCCAAAAGCCAGGTTGCTATCTATGAGTACCCAAATTCCTGACTAGTGTGATAACATTTGGGGGTGGTTTATCTATGAGGTACTTTCTCCTGGGTGGCTGACTTCCCAAAAGGAGCTATTATTCATTTCTTGGATTTGAATTTAAGCTGTGGCTTTGGCACCAATCATTTGTCTGTCCTACATCTTCTTGTAAGATCTTAGTATCTTGGGGTGTCTATGATTACTCCTAGCTTGCAATTATCTTCAAACTTGGTAAGCCAGATGTCCTTAATATTGGCCTTGACTTCTGAAAAATAGGTACCAAAGAGGAGAGGACCCAGCATAGAGCCCTGGCAGACTCCATTGGTGACCAGACTCTTTGTGGAGGTGGTCTCTCCAATCCTAACTTCCTGGATCTTGTCTGTCAGCCAGCTAGCTACCCAGCAAGGTACACAGGGATGTATGCCTAATTCTGTAAATTTGTTTATAATGCCCACATGGAGTATTGTGTCAAATACCTTAGATAGGTTAAGAAAGGCAGTATGCAACATCTTGCCCTCATCTATTGCCTTTATGACCTTCTCAAAGAAGTCTATGAGGTTCAGTAGGCATGACCTGACTTTGACAAAACCTAACTGGGTTGGGTCCAGTGTCTGAAGGTTTTCTATGTCATTTTAATCATTTCCATGATAACTATTTCCTTGGCTTTGCATATGACACTAATTAGACTGTAGTTTCTGGGATCCATTGATGGTCCACCCTTGTGCAGAGGGATGACCACTGCAATCCTCCATTCACAAGGCAAGAGACCTGTGTGGAGGTTATTGTTGAATGGTGACATCAGTGGCCTGGACAGGTCATATTTCAGGCATTTAGGAGGCATCCTGGGATCTTATCAGGGCCCATTGAAGTGTATTCCTGGCCATAGAGAGCACATCTAAGACCTGTTCCCAACTGATACTTGGAGGGGTTATGTTAGATGGTATTCCTTGTGGGCTGGCTGGTGGTGGGAGGGGGGGTAAAGTTGGAGCTGAATTTCTCAGCCAGAAGATTTGCCATATCTCTCAGTTCTGTGAACATAGGTCCATTTATCAACAGTTTGGCACACTGTTCTGTTATGCCTAAGACCTTATGGTTGTACTTGGCCTGGGATGTTATTTTTACCTCAAAATTTGCTTTGTTGGACTTAATTAATCGTCTTGGTTGTCTATTCAGTTTGACGAGAGAGTTTTTATCTTTTCTTGGTGTAACACTTCATAATTGCAGCTATGCCATTTTTTTCTTTTGTTGTACAACCTTTTTAATTTTGGATTCCACTTGGGTGGTTTGATTTTTGAGTTAGTTTTGGGCTTACTTCTGGTAGGCACAGCAGCATCTATGCAGTCATTGACAAGGCTGTGCACAGTTTCTGTGAATAATTCACAGGCCACTGTGTAGCCAGGGTTTACAGAGACTTGAAAATTTGACATGTTATCGCTTAATAAAAGATAGTTTGTCTTGGAGTAATTTCAGAATTGATTCTTATTTTGAAGGAGTGCAGCATTCTCCCATATTTGTGAGTACCATGTCCAGTTTGTTTGTACCTCTACTAGGTGCATGTACTAACTGGTACAGGATGTTTGTTGTTTACCAAGTCTATGTGGAGTCATTAGGATTCCCAGTTTATAGAGGGATAATTAAAGTCTGCCATGAGTATGGTATTTGGTTGAATGGTGTATGTCTCCGATATGTCTAAGTATGAACTATGGGTTTCATGGGACATAAACAGTGACCAATAGCTTGCTAGGATATGGTACGAGACTTTGTCTATGATAATCTGGACATGGAGGAAGTCCAGTGTGTCATCCTGTTTAACCAACATAGAGGTATGCTTGTTACCAATGTATATCGAAACACTTCCACTTTTAATCTCTGTCTATGCAGATGCTGGTCTAAATGAGTGGAAGGTACTGAGGTACTCTCTGCTTTAAACCATGTCTCAGTAACTGCACAAATGTCAGCATTCTCAAGGTAAAGAGAGCTTGGAGGGAGTGAAGCTTCTTGTTTAGACTCCTGGCATTGAGCAGTAACATCTATAAGATTCCATTAGCTAAATTTTGCTATGTTGGAAGGTTTGTCAATTTAGTATTGCCTATAAAGGCTCTATGGGGAAGACAATGCATCAGCCAATATTCAAACATCTAGAGGAGGCAGGCGTAGACCATCCTTAGCAAAGCAATGTGGTCTGTTAACCATGTCATCCCATGCTGACAATTATTGCATCCCCCATTTTCTGTACATACTGTGACATTATCCTTGGTGAAGGTACAATGTTGCTCAATGTCACATATGCGCCTAACATTGAGCAACATTGTACCTTCACCAAGGATAATGTCTCTTCCCTTATGGGCTTGGTAACTGAGGATCCACTGGATGTGATTGTATGTCCAGTGTAAGGTGGTGTTTCTGTTGAGTATTTTCAGGTTTGCTGAAGATAGTTTTTTCAGATGGAATGCATGGCAAGTACTTGGAATCTGGGAAGATTTCAGTAAAGTGTATCAGCATAAGTAGGTCTATGTGTGCAGTTTGTACTATGTGTGATGGGTGTAGCATGTGTCTCTGAAAGCCACATTATTATTATGAGTGCTTTTATATGAGAGTTCTGCCTCTCGAGACATTGTGTAAATACATCTATTGCATACTATATTTGCTTTTTGAGGATTAAATGGTTGTCAGTGAACATGAGATAATTGTTACATTTCTCAATATTCCCATATCCACCAAAATGGCTACTGAGAAATTGGGAAAGTGCATATCCATGATGCCAGTTCCTTTATTGTGTAAGTTAATAGGGTGAAGTGAATGAGGGGTTAATAGTATGTTTACTAAGGGTGCTTCTGGGGCTCAAGATTAGACTATGGTATATAATACTAAATTCAAGGGGCAGTGCTCTTTAATACACAAGCTCTCTGCTCTACGCTACTTAATGCACAAATAAATTAATCTACACTCACCGAGTTACTGGTACAGTTTCAGAAGTGGTTTTAGTGGGAAAATTTGGTTTCTGTCTGTGTTTATACATGGTAGTAGTAACCACCACTGCATGATGAGCAGTGGGCATGCAAACATGCCAAATTTACAAGGGCACTTAAAAACCCTTTTTCCACTGTTTTGTCCCTTCACCTACTTTTCCTATTATTTGGCTGAATACCTCTTCTTTCCTGATTTCGTTGTAATATTGGCTGCATCACCACCTCATTTTGCTGTGTCTGCCTTTCATCTTATGTCATTGCAGACTGCATATATTTCTGTACTTTGGGTTCCGTCTTTCTGCTCTGTCTTTTATGTTTGCATCTGTTTCTTCATTCACCTTGTTCTTTGCCAGATAACATCCTCTTACAACCTTCATCCATGTCTTCTCCCTTCCCCTCTACCCTTTCCTACCTCATCTTGCTTGTTGACCTGCATTTACCTTCTTTTCAGCTCCGCTCTGCTTTGTATAAACTTTCTACTCAAACTGATATGATTTCTAGAGTCCATATTCTAGTCTGAAGTGCTCCGATTCTGTTGCAGACCTCACATCTTTTACCACTCTAAAGACCTCTCTGCAAAACTGCTGCCCACATACTGAGTGCACTGAAAATCTTTCTTCCACTGTTCTTACTCAGCCTCTCCTTTTCTTTTTATGCTGAATCAGTCCTTTTCCCTTAGGTTATACATTTTTATTTGTACAGATACATCTTTTAAGCCCCTAACTGGGCTTATGTTACTCTATCAGAGAACATCACATCTCTCATGTCCTGTCCTACACAGGTTGTCTGATGATTCTCTGCTACCTTTTTGATAACACAAAACATTTCTGGAGTTACTTGTTTCTAAGCCCCATATACCCGAATAAAGCCTCCTCTTAAACATCTGTATGAGACACTGTGCATATTTTAATCTTTCGTAATAACCTAAACTTTCACATCCATGGATGCCCTTGGTAAATTTTTGATGTACACTTTCCAATTTAATAATGCTAGTTTTCTTATTAGGTGTCCATATTATTATTATTACATACTTTAGTTTAGGGTGAATGTAACTTGAAAACAATTTCATAATTTCAGATCTCATAGAACTTATAAATCGTTTCATACAGCCTATAGCTCTATAAATATCATTAAGTAATTGGATTATATGATGAGGAAAACTTAAAGCTGGGTCTATCCATGCATAAAGGTCCTTAAATGAACCCACAGTTTCGACTAGTGTGTGCATTATTAAATAATCAATTTTCAGTCTAGGTCTCCCGAATCTTATACTCTTATTTTTTATCACTACTTTTTATAAAAATTTTTTACAATCCAAATAATATATAACATTAATATATATGTGTGCATATGTGTGTGTGTGTTTATGTATATATATATGTGTGTATAAATAAACTGTAATTAAATTTCATATCAACAAATATCAACTATTTACAAAGGTGTCTACTAAAAAAAAGTTATTGATAGTAGACTAAAGAGTGTATGAATTTAGGAACTGCATTTCTTACTGTTGATTGCATTAACTCAATCCTTTGGTTAATTAATTGTCTGCAGATATGTATATCTAGCCACATTTACATTATGATGAATACATTTGATATAAATAATCTGTTCTATGTACTTTTGTATTTTTTTGTGAATTGATGCCAAAATATCAAGTTTTATTTTCCCTTAAGTTCTATCATTTTTGATAAGTTAAATGCTTGATTATTATCTTGTATAAAGGCTATATAGGAAATAAGAATGGCCATTGTTTATTTTCTGGATTTTTATATATAAAATGTATAAATATGTTTAAAATATTAGTAATATAACAGGAGTTTATTAGTTTGTTTTTATTTTCTAAGAAATATTCTCTCAACAGCCAAAATTATTGCTTAATGTTTTATCATATTGTACCATTACTGAATAGTTTGATTTCAACCAAATTGTTTCTTGTATTTCTATTCATTTAGCAGAGAAGTTAGAATTTAATCATAATGTTATTGTTTTAATAATTGACGATAGAGCATATATTTATCTTATATGGTGTATGGTGCATATATTTCTAGGTCTGAAAAGCCAGTACCTCTTGCCTTCCAATATCTTATATGGTGAATTAATGCCAATCTATGTTTATTAGAAAACCAGAGAAATGTGATAATCAAAGAAACTCTCTTACATAAGCCTTAGGAGGGGGAAGAAATAAAGATTATTCTTTCAAAAATATATTTAATACAATCATTTTAATTAAAAACAATCTCTCTTCCATTGTAACAATAGTCTACTCCATTTATTAATGAGATGTTTTATGGAATCTAAACTACTAATATAATTAAATTTTATATCTTTAATATTATCTATTTATTACATTTTTTGTCTTTTACAATATATTACATTTATAAGTAGAATCTTAGTTTTTCCACCATTGAAACTAAGTCCTGACATCTTCAAGATTTTGACCGAATTAAATAAAGTATGATAAGAATGGTTATAATCCTTTAATGTTAATAAAATATCATCTTCAAAAGTTGTATTTTTGTAATTATCATTTAATGGAATACCTTTGATATTCATATTTAACCTTGTCTAGTTTGCAAATGGTTCCATGACTAAAGCAAATAGTAATGGTGATAGAGGACATCCTTGTTTTGTACCCTTAGCAACTGTAATTGATTTGGAAGTATATGAACCAATTTTTATATAAACAAAAGATTCCTCATAAAGACGTTTAATGAGCTGCATAAAATTATTTGAAAAATTATATTCCTCCAAAACAGATAATATATATTCCAAGTGAACTGAATCAAAAGTGTTATTAACATCCAAGCTCAACAATGTCAAGTTTCCATTTGTAGCAGTAACATCATTTATTGTAGTTATTCTTTTGATATCATTGTAGGAATTTCCGTTTATTATAAAACCAATTTGATCCTCATTTACCAGCATGGGAAGCAACTGTTTAATTCTATTTGCATATATTCCCATAAATATTTTACAATCAATGTTTAATAATAATGAAATTGAGCCATAGAAAAACAAATTGATGTGTCTTTATCTGCTTTTAAAATAAGAAAAATTAAAGTATATTTCCAAGATGGCTGGACATTTTATAATTCTGTAAGTAATGAATATAATTTCTGTACTACAAACAAAGCTTCTTTAGGCATTAATTTATAAAATTCTGGTAAAATGCCATAATTTCCAGGAGCTTTATTAAGTTTTAGTTTAATCTGAATTTTAAACTCAGTGATTAAAACAGGTTTGTCAATTAAGTTTATCTTATCTTTAAACAGTTTTTATCTTGTGATTCTGCTGTTGGATTATACTGATTAATTTTAAAGGAAAATAACTGTTTTAATGCCGTGTGAGCTCCATTCAATGAGTTTCTTATCACAACTATCTCGCCACATCTACCCAGCACACAAACAAACTTCCCATTCATAACACCCAAATTGCACAAAGATCAGGTCTGTTCACTTATTATATTCATCCATTATACCTCTCATTCCATGATCCAAGCCCAAGAAAAGAGGAACAACACATCCATGAGAAAGAAAAAAGGAAAGAAATGAAACAGAAAGCCATGCGATCACAGATTACAACATTTAAAGCAGACTATGAGCTTTCCCACTCTATTAAAACTCTCACACATCACATAAAATATTAAAACAAGTGCTAGTGTTTTCCAAAACACTCATTCCCATATTAGATAACTTTCATTATAAAACAAATATAAATCATTCTAGAATAACCTTGGTTTTTAAACAAATCACTCTAACTCTAAATAAAATGAAAGAAAAAATAATAAAAGAAACATGAAAATCCCAATGATTAATGCACTTTTAGCCTAACAAACAGCTTTAGTATAAAACCTAAAATGCTGTATGAACATTTTTAGCTAATTTCATGCTTAGCTTATGTTCATTAGCTACATTTAAATTAACATAACTAATTTTTTCATTGCTTATCTACTAGTTTAAGTTAATCAAGGCTGTAAACAACTAATATATATTAATTAAATATGCTAAACACATCTCAATAGTGAAAGTGTTTACAATTTTAAAAACTTTTTTTGTTTAAGTGATATATGTTAAATATTAGCATAAATTATTTTCTAGCTATTAATAACTTTTCTAGTAATGGATTTTATAAATTTACAACTAACACATAGTTATCTTATACATGTATGTATCCAAGTTTCCCTTTTTCTTCAGGTTTGACTTGAATAAGACAATGCCTATCTAAGGCAATAGCAACAACTTACTTATTATATTGATGTAATATAAAGTTATATTTTGTATTAGATAAAATGTCATTTGTCTTTTAGCTTCTTCTCATTTACTTTCCATCCATTTTTCTGCATGTCTCACTTTCCATCCATTTTTCTGCATGTCTCTTCAAAGAGATATTATTCCAATCCATTTCTTCTATTTGCCCAAGGATTTTATTTGTCTTTTAAAAAGTCATAGTTTCCAGAGTTCCAAATACTTGGATATAACCCAGAAGAATATTTTAAGTCTAACTGGGAACAGCAAATGTACTTTAATCTGTCTTTTCTTTAATTCTTTCACCAAAGGTAAACATCCCCTTCTTTTTTTATTACTGTTGTATAATAGTCATTGTCAAATTGTATTATGTTGCTACTTATTTTAATGAGAGAATGAGCCCACACTGTTTTTAATATCATTTCCTTGTCATGACTCGAAAAGAATCTAACAATTATGGACTTGGATGAGAATTTTTCTTTACAGGAAAAACCAGGGACTTGTGTGCTCTTTTGATACAAAAAGACATGGACTCACGTTAATTTAAAGTTTTTGAAAGGCAAAATGTAAGAAAGTTAGCTATACTGTCATCTTCTATTCACTCTGGTAAACTGTATATTTGAATGTTATTTCTTCTTGATCTATTTTATAGATCAATTTTAACAGTAAAGTATTTTGTTTTAGTAGAAACTCTATGTTGTGTCCTCCTTCTGACATCCTTCCTTCTATATCATTCAAAGCATCTTCCATTCATGAGATTTGAGTTTCCTGTTGTTTTATTATCTCATGTAGTTGTTCCATATGTTTTGTACATTTTCTTTTATTATCCAGCTCATCCATTTTTATTGAAAGTTATTGTATATTTGCAATAATTGACTGTTCTTTTTGTAATGATAAGTCCTGTAAATTAGCTTTTAGATTACTCATTTCAAAGTTACAAGTATAAACCTATATGATATGATGACAGGAAAAATTTTAATCTGTAACAATGTTTTCAAATAATATCCTTCAAAGCATGAAAAAGTATTTAGGATATCTTAAATTTAAAATTTCCTGTCACAAATGTATTTCAATCAGCAGAGTAGAAGAATTATACTGCTAGCTTGTCACCATCTTGGCCATATTCCCAAATGCTTAGTTTTTGAAGTATTTATCAGCATATTTCCAGGTACCTAGATGATCCATTTAGTCAAGTTATTTTGCAAATATGCCCTATCTGTAACAGATTTAATCAATTTACCCAGTTTCAAGTCATATGTATATAAATTATAGAGAACCTCAGATGGAAGAAAACTTGATCTGAAAGACACAACCTAAATAAGTATTGGCCTAGGACAGAGCCATTTAGGATACCCTGAATGTAGGGTAGAATTTCACCTGTCTAATTGCTGTATACTTGTCATGTCCTATCAATAAGCCATGTAGCTATTCATCTTATCAAGATTACATGAATACATAGTTGTTCTAATTTATTGCTCAATGTTTTATGTATGACTCTAATAAAGGCTGGCAATAAGTCAAAATATATGACAGCAATAGTACAATATTTCATTTATAACTGCTATATTATTACAGAATATCATGATCAAGGTAGTGATAGTTATAAAGCTGTTGTTAGCATATATATTCTGATATTTCAGAGTTGAAATGGTTGAGACTTGAAACTTTATAAGTTATCCAAATTAACCTCCACAAAGGTGCGTGGCCAAGATGAGTAACTGACAGCAGGAACTGGTGAAAGCTCAGTGACTGAAAACTTTTCTCTGACAGAAAATATAATCAAAAAATTTAAATTTGGAGATATACTTGTTAGCTAATTTTATTCACTAATAAAGAAAACATTTATAGCTTCAAGGTGTTCAAAAGCTGTAATTTATATGTCAAAATTTCAACTGCTTGGTTAATAGAGAAGAGATTTCAATCTGAATCACACAAGAAATGCTACTCAGGATTATTGTTTTAAAAAACATACAGTCACTAATAACTGGTATCCAATATGTATTACTTAAAAATAGAGAAACTGGATATCAAACTAGAAAGTTTCAAAGAACAGACCAGAAAGAAGATACATTCTTATAAAATAACAAAGGGCACAAATTAGCAGTATGGAAGTAGTTTTAAATTATCATGAAGGGAGAATAACTGAGGGTGAATCTTGGACTGAATTTTTTAAAAACAAAATAACTGGCTCATATAAAATAGACTGAAATGAAATAACACCAGAATTTATGATATAACTGAAAATTATGTGGGAGGCAATATAATAAGCTTCTTAACAACTTGAGTACATAAAACATCAAATCTACCTGAAACGTTATATTTTTTTGGAATTGAAAGGGCACATAGATCCCTGACAGCACATTCAAATAAGGAAACCTCACCACCACATTCAATTATAGTTAATTTTGTGTCAAGCTTATAAAAAGACCAAATATTAAAAGCAGCATGGTACAGTCCACCTATCAAAATAGGTGAGCATGTAGTTGGATTCAACAGTGTTTATTCCAGTAAAGTAATGATAAAAGAAATTATTGTTTACCACTGATCAGGCAACTTAAAAAAGAACAATATTAAAGCTGTTCTGGTGTTTCCTGCAAAGATCAAATTATTTCTTTCTGAACAAATCAGAATATTTAACACTCTGGAGTAGGCATCCACTGTTGTTAACAGCAATAATATCCTTAATAATACTGAAGAAATGGAGTGGAAAGTAAATCTTTCAAGAGACTGAGTAAGCTGAACTCCTGGAAAACAGCTGCTAAAATTTAAAAGCTTGAAACAAGTGACATTTATTCTCTGATTACATGACCTTTATTTTCTGAAACAATAAATTTGCCCTTTAAGTGAAAGTTGTACTGGACTTTAAGCATCAAAACATACTGAGTATATATTTATATTTTAAGCTAAAACATTTTTCATAATGAGGAATATAAATGGTTATTTTTACTGTTTTACTATACTTAAAGTGAAAGACTTAATATCTTTCATTCCACTTAAACTTTTAACTGTATTTCTAAATGTTAAACAAATACTTCCTGTAAGAGAATGTCATTAAATTACAAGCAATAGAATTGGTAACTTTAAGACTATATAAGTTAATAATTGTATCTTATTTGTTCAGCTTTGCTTAGTATGTGCATTAGTGAGTTAACTGAATGTCTGATCTAAGTAATATGCTAATTAGAAATATTAACCTGCTGGTGATTTGTTTTTGTTTGTTTTTGTTTTTTTTTTTTTTTTTGTTGTTGTTCCTCTGTAACACAATCCTTTCACAGGTAATTTATGAAGCAAGTAACACTTAAAGAAAGCATGAGAACAAGAGAATTTTCCAATTGTGTCAGACTGCTGGATTCTTGATTGCCTTGCTTCTCACTTTCAACTGTTCTGAAGAAAATCTATGTCAAAGTTCACCGCTGATATCTGTGAAAAACAGGAACTTTCTTTTTCTTTTTTCAAGTTTATCTGAAAAATCTAGTAGAAATAACATCTTTTTTCATTTCTTAGAAGTGAAGACTTGCTAAAATAAGAGCTATAGTAATGTTTTATGTTGAACTGTTGCTGACATATAATTTGCTTATATTTTGCTGAATGTTAATAGATTATGTTGTAGTGTTATTAACTCACACTGTACATATCAATGGAAAGAAGTAAAGTTAGATGTATGTTACTGATTTAGAACAGCTTAAAAGAACCAAGAAGAATGAAAAACTTTCAGAGGAAATTAGCAGTTGCTATGTGCTGTGAGTTATCATTTTCACATGCTGTGATCAAATTCTAATGTCAGGATGTGAAGTTTAAATCAGAACAGCAGTTCCCAATGGCTAAAAACACACTTTCAAATTAAACAAGCACAAATTATTTTATACATAGTCAAGATTGCTTGTAATACTCAAATTAATAAGAAGAGCAAACAGTTTATGAAAAATATGCAAATGCACAAGGAATAAAATATCTAATATGTAAGATTAATAAAAGAGCCATATCAATAAGTTAAAAAAATATATAAACATAATATAATCTTTAATAGAGAGCCGATGATTAAATAGCTCTCTGATGGGAGACTTTAGAAATACAAGCTATATAAAGTAATGTAGAATATTAGTGGAAAAATAAGACAGAAATATAAATATCAAACTGCTTATAAGAAGGATGTGTACTGCATATACATGCATATGGCAGAAATGTGAATGTGCAAGATCCCATATAATTTACACAGAAATTCATGCAAAAATGTATGTTAGAATCACTGATACTACCTGAAATAACTCATTTCATAAATCAAAGTGGAAACTTCAATGTTATACTGCTAAGTCAGTGCAGCCATTTTGATAAAAAGTAATCTTTCAGTATGTGTGAACCTGGGAAGGGAGAATGGGATTTGAATTAAACACATTGTAACTTTTGAATACAATATAGACTGCAGTTTTTTTTTATTCCATATAAATAACAAGATATTCTCTTTGACCTCAGTAATGTTCATATTTTAATATTTTGATATTTGTCATGTTAAGGGTGATACAAAATTTTGAGATATAGACATTTGTACTTTAAAAAATAATCCAGAGCTTTTGGTAGATCTATAAAATATGAGTATATATTTCAGTATGATAAATATATATGCACATTGATTTCCCTTTTGCATTATAGTTTTGCATGATAAGGTTACCTGTCACATGTAAGTTTACATATGCTTTTATATCTTCAGGTCCCACTCTGTTCTACTTATTTAAAGATTTAGATATAATAATATTGAATTATCAAATAATTTAGGAATATTTAATTGACAATTTAAACTACTATTACTTAAATAGGTATATAGCACTTAATTTGTTGGACTGTTTAATATTTGTGATTAATTGAAGAGGATTATTAAACTTTTTTTAGTAATGGGGAATAGTTTTAAATGGCAAAATTTAAAACAACCAATAGTCTCTTATTATCCTTGAAGTATATATAATATTAATTATTTATAAGTCACAGTAGCTATTGGCTAATTTTTTGATGAATTTTTAGGTACTGTTAGGTAGAAAGATAGTATAGCAGTTTGTCTATTTGATAGGCAATGTACAAACTTTGGTATCCATGATAGGTTGTGTTTTATTAGCAATATATACAGTTATAGTTGTAGACATGTATTTATTTTTATTTACAAGATTTTGTAGTTTAGTTTGCAGCAAGGAAAAAATAAAAAAATGTGGAATGTTAAGATAGTGTTGGAGGAATGCATTAGAGTATTATATATAATTAAATTATAATGGTGGATAAATGTATCATATATTATAAAAGAAATCATTTTAAATACATAATATGGGCAGTTTTACTCTATTAGCTTTTAATGTAAATATATTAAATAATGTCAAGAAAAGGAAATCTTTAATGAGACATCTAAAATTAAACAGAGGAGACATTATATTCTTGCAAGAGACTCACTTGATAGATAAAGATATACAATATTTAAATAACTTAGGTTATGAAATGTTATCATCTGCTTCTTTAAACAAAAAGAGAAGAGGATCTGCTGTATTTTGGAGAAAATCTATTGTAATGCCTTAGGTCATGGAATTCATACATGATCCTAAAGGAATGTACATATTTGTAATAAGGCAAACTCTACAGAACAGCTAATTTTTACTAAATCCCTGGAATAGGTGCAGTGCTAAAGATCACATAAACTTACTACAAAGTCATTGGAGGGGTAATTTAATTTTAGCAGGGGATTTTAACTGCACACCTAGTATAGAAGATACAACCTAAGTAAATGGAAGAAAGCTAAAATATCGGCATCAGCTAAGGTACTAAACAGTTGAATTAGTAATAATAATTTAGTTGCTTTACTAGTAAAACAGAAGATAAGTAACTGTTCTTCACTCATTATTCTTATTCACATGGGATGTAAACTAGAATTGTAAGGATTTATGCCTCTATGGATTTACCTAATAAAGTGAATCATTTTAAAACTATTCTTAATGGATAGAAAGAAATTTCAGATTATTTATAGAATCCCGGTACATAATATGAAATTAAAAGAATTTAAGTGTTACCTTAAGGAACAAATCAAGAATTTTTTATCTTTAAATGGTAATGGTCGGGTTAAAAAAGCTATACTATGGACCTCCTTAAAAAATGCATATTAAAGGTAGACTGGGAAGATAGGCTACTAATAAAATGAAAGAATGGGATAAAGAGTTGTTAGAAATACAAGATGAAATACACAAAGTGAAGTCTGAGCAATAAAGAAATTCGATAATACTGAAGTCATTAAAAAAATTAATGCCAAATATCAAAGAGTTTTAACACATAAAGTGGCAATAACTTTAGAAAAAAAAATTGCACAGTTATGCAATGATGTCAAAAAATCTGCATAGATTATTTATTGACATCTGATTGCATTTTAAGAACAACAACTTTACAATCTTCAAAAATAAAACAAAAACATCTGCAGTCTAATTATAACAAATTAGACATAATATAAAAGCACTGGTTATGGCAATCATTTAATATTTAGAGAAATTTTAGAGTTTGTAGAGAAATTAAAAAGTTGGTCTGATAAAATAAGGAATTGCAATATGAAGTGAGGGAAAGCAGGCTTATGGTATATTTAGAGAGAAAGTCAGGGAAGAGAATTTGATAGAAGTGGAGAAGTAAGTGAAGAAGGAAGAGTAGGGAGGTATAAGGAATGAAAAGGTACTTATTCACATTTAGGGATACAGTTTATCCTGCTTTTGAGCAAGAACAGAGCCAGATTTTAGCTAGAAAATCTTTCAGAGAAGTTTTGAAAGATGGGAGGGAGGGTACTGACTTGGTGGATACAGGTAAGGAGTTCCAGGCCTTAGAAAGCCTGCACAAGTATAATCAATGCCCAACAGATTTTACAGGTTTATAGACAGAAAGGAGTTTTTGGTCACTAGATCACAACTATGTAGAATGCTTTTTAGTGATGGACAGGCAGATGGATGTTGGATAATTTTATAGGTGGTAAGAAGCTGTGTGTATATGTTAGCTGATGAGGCAGTTCTAACCAATTTAGGATTTTTAGTGCTATACAATGGTGTGTTCTGAAAGGGGTATTTGCTACAAATTTAGCAACTTTGTTATAACATTTTTCAAGTTTTAATTTTTGTGAAGCATCATAAACAGGAGTTTGGTGGAGATAAGTCGTGTCAAGTGTAGTTTTAGTTGCATCAGTGAGAAACTGTTTGGCTCTGTATAGCATCCCTAGTTTTTCTTATGCAATTTTGCATATGCAGGTCAAATGTAAGATTATCATTCACTATCACCCCTAGTAATTTGTAATGAAAAGTGACTTCAGTGGTTGTATTATCAAGAGAGAGGGATTTAAATTCAGTTTTTTTTTCCATAAGCGAGAGGGATTTGGGAGAAAACAGTAGTAGTTTGGTCTTTTTTTGGGTTGAGCATGAGTTGTGAGTTACAAAGCCATTTTTCAGTGGCTGTTAAAGCTTCCTGAGTAATTTTAAGGCATACCATATTGTCAGATGTGCGAATGAGAGTGGAATCATCTGCATATTGTATTAGGGTGGCCTGTTGTGTGGACACATAGAGGGTGTTGGTGAAAATCTTAAAGAGGAGGGGATCTAAGATAATGCCTTGTGGTACACCAGTGGTCACTAAGAGGTAAGGAGAGAGCATGAAGAACCATTTTATGGACATATATTGGACAGGTAGGTTTTGAACCACAGAAGGATGGGCTAGGAATGACCTAGTGAGAGCATCTGAAGTAAACGTTTGCCGTGACAAAACATGTCAAAGGTTTTAGACAAATCTAGAAATAATAGAAGTAACATTTTAAGCAAAAAGGCACAAATCAATAATGCGTGAAATCCTCACACTAATACACTTACTTCAGATATAGAGGAAATGCTTAATCTTTTTAAAAAAAATTTGTGAGAATTTTAATAAACATAAAAATAATAATCCTGATGATTACAAAATTGACAAGTATTTAAAGAAAAATGTTACTGATAAACTTAATGACCGACAAATATCTCTGTTAAATACGCCTATTACCCTGATAGAAGTTAAACTTTAAAAAAGGGAAAAAATGGTAAAGCTCCATGGTTAGATGGTTTAAGCATGGAATTATATAGTCTGCTTCTGTTAAATATTTTATAATTACTGAGTGGCATTTTTCAAGATAATTCAGAGTGACAAAATAATTCCTCACACATGGAATTTTTCTGTAATTTCACCTACACTTAAACAAGGAAAAACAGTAAGTTATTTTCCTCATATAGACCTATTCCATTATTAAATGCAGACTATAAAATATTTACTTCCATTTTTGTTACAAGATTAGAGATACAGTAGATTAATTAATAAAGATCAAACAGGATTTATCGTCGACAGAATAACATGATAATATAGAAAGAGTCATAGTTATCTTAGATTTAGCAAAAGGAAAGAACAAGAAATTGGCACTAATTCACTTAGATATCAAGAGAGCTTTTGATTCTGTAAATTAGAACTATTTGTTTAAAACTTTAAAAGCATTTGCATTTGCAGAACAGTTTATTGGAAAATTTAAAAAAACTGTATGGAGACAACAAAGCATATGTTAAAATTGGATCTTACATTTCTCAAGGATTAACTTTAAACAAAGGCACAAAGCAAGGGTGTCCCTTGGGGTCTACTTGAGTAAACTGAAAATCCATTTAATCTAATCTTATTTAAATGAAATGACAACACTGAAACCTTACTTTAACAAACATTCATATCACCGGAATTTTAATCTGGGAAAGGAGGCAGTTGGCCAACATTAAAAAACAAACACACCAAAGCATGTCAAACCCACCCAACTAAATATACAAACTCCAAAATTGCACTACAGTGGGGAAAAGGGCAAATTTCCCTATGTTGGTCAACTGCATCCTTTCCTGAATTAAAATTCCACTGATGTGAACATTTGTTAAAGTAAGGTTTCGGTGTTTTCATCTCAGTTAAGTAAGATTCAATTAAATGGATTTTCAGTCTACTCAGGTAGACCCATCCCTTGCCTGTCTAGGTTCATAGGTTGATACTAGGCTATCAGCCCTAGGGCCTATACAAGCCTAGCCATAACAATTCCCTGGCTATTTTTTCCCACATTATTTACTTTCCTGGACCCCTGTCTAGCAGGGCGACTGATGTGATCCCTGGGGTGAATTTCCTTTCTCCCATCCAATTGTCAAGGTTCCTCTTGAAGAGGTCCAAAGAGACACTCTGCTTTACATGTATGGGCAATCTATTCCAGAGTCTGGGGAGTCTCTGGGTCAGGAACCTATCCCTCCAGCATGTTTTGTTTATTGTGATGACAAGGTTTAGATCCCTGGAGTGTGTAGCTCTGAGGGATTGGGATTTCTTTAAGTGTAGCATGTCCAACAGCTCTGGGTTTGACATGGCCTTGTATGTTAAGCAGAGATCGCCTCTGAGTAGACGATATGCAACAGAGTACAGCTGGAGTTTTTTAAGGCGGTCAGCATAGGGCATCTGCTTTAGGCCTGTGATTCTTTTAGTGAGGTATTTCTGAGGCCTTTCCAGTTGTTGCAGATGTCTTGAGAGGTACATACCAAATGGGGCGTTGTATTCTATAATGGGTCTAATGAGGGATGAGTACAGTGGGACAATGACCTCCTTTTTTCTGGATGAAAAGCCCTTTGTGATGAGGTGTGCCACATAGAAGGATTTCCTGACTGTTGTGGCGATGTGGTTATCGAAGGTGAGACCACTGTCCACCTGTGTCCCTAAGTCTCTTATCACACTTTCTGCATTTAGTGTACTGCCACTTATATGGTAATTCATGGATACATGTTTTTTCCCAAAGGGGATAACAATACATTTCTTGGCATTGAGCTTGAGCCCATAGCTCTGGCGCCAAGCATCTGTTTCTGTAAGGCCCTTTTGTAGAGTATCCACATCATTTGGGGATTCAATAATGGCTCCCAGTTTGCAGTCATCTGCAAACTTTGTTAGCCAGAGTCCCTTAGTGTTGACCTGTACTTTTGAGAAGTAGATGCTAAACAAGAGCGGCCCCAGGACTGAACCCTGAGGTACTCCACTTGTCACTTGTCTGGAGCTGGATTTGGAGTGGGCTACTTTTACAGTGTGGGTTCTATCAGTAAGCCATTTAGCAACCCATTGGGTGACATAGGGATTAATGCCCAACTTAGTAAGTTTATCTATGATTCCAGAGTGGGGGATGGTGTCAAAGGCCTTGGCAAGGTCTAGATAGGCTGTGTGTAGGCTACTATTTCCAATTAGATATTGAATCCTTACCTAATAGTATAAGAAGCTGTGATGCCCGTCACTGCTACCAATATGTGATGGGCACCAATATGCATCATTCCCATACCGCGCCAGTAATGAAGGAGACTGAATCCTCACCACTGACACTAGAGAAGGATGTGCACTTGAAATGCAAATGGATACACACAATATTTTTAAATGCAGACCTCTCTGCAGCAAGTACAATTTCCCTTAAGAGCACACAGGGAACACATTCAACCTGGTGTCTGATGTCTCTATATCTGCCTCCCTCCAAATCCCCAATAAGACTCCCCAGTCCCCACTGGTACAGCTGTAGGGTTAGGTCCTCAGCTGAGTGTCCAAGCCAAGTCCTCTAGCATCTTCTCTGTAAACTCAGTGCTTTGTGCCCCTGCCCCAAGACACAAACTTTGGGAGATTTGATTTGCGCATGTGTGCTCATGCACACACACACACACACACACACACACACACACACACACACACACACACACACACACACCTCAGAAAGGCTGGCATAGATCTACTAGCTATGCCCCCTTCTGCCCAGACAACAAAGTAGATTCAGTGCCACTAAACACTCCACAATAAGCTACTCTAAGGTTCTTAATAAACAGTGTCTAATTATAGTGTGTAATATTAATACTAATACAAATGGTAGTAGTTCACTAAGACACCTAGGCCTTCTGGAGTGACCCACACAGTGTCACCAAAAAAACAAATATAAGTACTCTCAAAAGTTAATACTTTCTAAAAAGGACCAGCCACAATGTATTTAATAATAAATAGTAAAAGAACAAGAAAATACTAAACATATATCCACAGTAAACCACAGAGTTTAAATCACAGAAAATACTGAAAACAACACTGATGGACAGACTCGTGCAAATAAAGAAAAATAATCTGTAAACTAAGCTTCACTATATTCCTGACTAAATCTAAGATAACTTACTGTTCCCTAATAACTTACTTGGGCAAGGCAAGATGAAATACATGAACATACTCTCTAGTCAGGCTCCCAAACACAGTACTCTATATCCTGAGATTACTCCTTGTAAAATATAATATCCAAGATGACTTGCAGAATGACCTCATCTGGTCACCTGACTCTAAGTTCTCACAATATCTCTTTTTGAAGTTTGAGACAGGACACCAGCAGACTGCTACAATACCAATCACAGCTTTTATGGCAATGTCTGGAACCAGAAACATTTACAACACTTTCCCCTTCTTTACAAAAGCTAACAGATAATGGCTGCTCCCAGGCCTACCCAGCACTGTGGGGTGCGATTTAATGAGTTAACAGCTTGTTTACATTACCCTTATTCTTTTTAAAATTCACCAGCTGGTTAACCACTGCTGTGTCAGTGTATTCTATTGAAACATATACAGTTAATTCAGTTACCATAATACATGCACATTTCTCTTCATTTCAGCAGGGTGCACTGTTGCTACATTTTAACCCAACACTAGCAGAGCTTGCAAATACATTTTCAACATAAGCATCTGTACAAATCAGTTTGCTATACTAATAACATACAATTATTTACAAAATTCCAGCTAGCTGTGCTAGCCAAAGTCATACATCCACTGTCCTACTTCTCCCTGGCAGTACCGATTATCATCACAGAAGCAATGAAAACATTGATGTGTTCTCAATTAACAGAGATTGCCAATCTAAAATACAACTTTTTTCAGATGATATTTTATTAACATAGGAGATTTAAATTATTCAATTGAAGAAATAGATAAGGAAATTGAAAAGTTTCAAGAAGTATCACTGCTGAAATTTAATAACAATAAAACTGAAACTTAAGCTTTAAATCAGTTATTACAAAGTAAATTTAACAATAAATATAAATGATAGCCAAACACACAAATGTACGTAGGGTCACAGGCAGAAGTAATATCAAGTCCATAAATAAAACGCCACTACTAAAGTCCTTCAAAGAACAGTAACAAGTATGTAGTTCTTAGTAAGGAATACTACAAATGTTCGTACATATAAAAACTAGTTTATTAGAACATGTTAGCGCTTTCACCTACAGGCTTCTTCAGACGTACAAGTATTAATGAAACCACGCTAATTAAATAGTCTTCCTGTGAATCCTATTGGACAAATCACATGATATAATTAAAAATACACTAACCCTAAGATCTACGATAGTGCTGTGAACCCTATCAACACTATACAAATATCTCCTAATAATGTACATATATTCATATAAAAAAGTTGCACATTGAATGCCCTATCCTATCATAATATATACTGTTATACTATTAATTGATTGCATATCTTATGAACAAAAAGGGCAACATAATCATGAATTATAGCAGCATAAATCATGTCTAACTACATTTCAAAGTTAAAAACTACGTTAAAAACACATATATAAGTAAATCACATAAATAAACAACACATATATAAAAACAGATATATAAAAAACATAAGGTGACTCTTAACACCAAATCTAAAATAGATGTGTGCAGGGACAACCCATGTGGTTCAACTCATTCTATCTGTATCCCTTACCCATTAACTAAAATCAAATCACTGACGTTTCATAGGTTTTCTACATCTCTTCTTCTTGAGTACCGGTCTAATATTTACCCTATCATTCAGACCGGGTGGTCTATCAGCTTTACACCTAATTATCCATTTCATCTCACATTCTAGGGTATAGTTAATCAAATCACCCCCTCTACTGCTCTCAAATACTTCCTGCATAACAGAGAACATGAACGTATGGGACGGGCCAGAAATCTTAACATGTTTGGCTAGTGCATTTGTTTCTGTGCCCATTCTAATGTGATATAAATGCTCCCTGACACGTTCTCTTAGGGGTCTGTTAGTTTTGCCTATATAATATGAAGTGCAAGCTTGACATTTGGCTAAATATATCACGTTCTTACTCATGCAGTCAGTTCCTGTATTAAACCTATAAACATGGTTGCTGTTGGGATGTGTAAAGGTTGTATTAGTATCAATAGCTATGCATTGATTACATTTTCCACAGGGCACAGTGTTGTGTACAACATCACGAGGCTTAACCTCCTTCCCCATCAATTAATAGTATAACAGTACATATTATGATAGGATAGGGCATTCAATCTGAAGAAGCCTGTAGGTGAAAGCGCTAACGTGTTCTAATAAACTAGTTTTTATATGTACGAACATTTGTAGTATTCCTTACTAAGAACTACATACTTGTTACTGTTCTTTGAAGGACTTTAGCAGTGGCGTTTTATTTATGGACTTGATATTACTTCTGCCTGTGACCCTACGTACATTTGTGTGTTTGGCTATCATTATTTATTGCTTCGTGGGGTCCGTGCTCCGTTGGCTTGGTGCACTCATCTGTGTGGCTTACGTTTATTTGTTTTTTGCACACCAGCCCAGGAGGATGGCAGACAAACTTGATGTGAATGTAGAGTTGCCTTATGTTCCGACGACGTCAGAGCTGGCCAATCGGAAGGGCGAGAGGTTTGTGAATTGTATCACAGGAACTGACAATGTATTAATGCTGTATGAACCGAATTTGGACTGTTCCGAGGAAGGGAATACTAGTTTGGACACCATTTGTTTGACGGAAGACCTTTATCGACTTGAAACGGATTTTATAAGACTCAAGAAATTACAGTTGCAATGCCAGCATTTTGAGGTATGTCTGGCTAAAAAGATTGTACCGCGTGGGCTACGCGTATTAAAAATGCCCACTTCTGGCAGTACTTTTCCGGATTTGTTATATAAATGGCAGCAACTCAACTTGGAGTTGAGTTTTAACTATATGCGTTTGTTAATTAATTATCATATGTCTGAAGAAGATGCTATACGGAGGTCAGTAAATGACTTACATGACAGTATTAAAACTAAATATGATGCTGGAGTTGTAGATGTGAGACTGGACAAAGTTCTTGATAACGTCTCTTTATTTGAGAGGCGTCTGATAGAACAAAAGAAATCTAAAATATTAATAGACTCTAAAGACTTTAAAAACAACAATGTCTTTACTTGGCCTAGGACTTTGAACCCAGGGGGGGTTGTTAGTCGTAATAATAGGACTGACAATGTGATTACAGGTTCTAATGTTGTGATAAGGCACAATAATAATTCTAATTGCACTGATGTCTTAGATAAAACTGTAAATAATGTGGCTAACAGTCATGTACATAACACGCCTATTGTTCAAGCTGCTACCTCTGGTAATCAGCTGTCTGTATTCAGGGGCAGTTGTGAGGCACTAGAAATATGTCCAGACGAACCTAATAGAAGGGATGCTGGACAACATGTATATGCAGACGTAGTAGTTAGGAGGAAGACGCACATTAATGAAACGTCTCCTAATGTATCTTCTAATGTATCCCTTAGCAAGGGAGAGAGAGATCTATGAGCAGGGGTCATCAGAAAAGGAAAGGCTCAGACCGCGAACAACAAGGTCCAACATTAAAGAAGATGTGGGAACGCACAGGGGTTCGTTAGTTATTAACATTTCCAAGAGGGGACTCACATTATATGAAGAACAAGTACTTGGTAGAGGCCTGAATTTCATCCCGACCAGCAGTGGTAATTTGGTAGATTCTATTATAGACATTAAGACATATGTGAGGAATATTCAGTTGAAATTGGACTATGGAACCGACAATACAGGTGGGATGGATATGGGGTTTCGTGTTAACAGTACATATGTACCATAGTTACATCCTCTTTTGGATGTGTTCTCCTGATTGGTTGAAGAAGATGTCTATACTTATTTTGAGAGTGGTAATAGACCTAAGTGTAAATTTAATTTGAATTATCATCAGAGACAGGCTCTTAACACACTTAAAATGGACAAATCTATTGTCATCAGGCCAGCGGATAAAGGAGGCCCGATAGTAGTTATGGATGTAGATGGGTATGTAGACATTATGGTTGAATCTTTGTATGATGAAACATTTTATCTACGAATTAACATGGTTATGGTCACCGAAATGATGATTGGTGTGTATAACATGTTGGATGAATTATTGTCATCAGAAATTATATCCACTGGTTTATACAGTTACTTGAAGGTTCTCAATCCCAGAATACCCGTTATTCAAGGCCTGCCTAAGGTACATAAATCATTAGAGAGGCCACCTATGAGACCTATAGTTGCAGGCCAAGGCTGGCTCACGGAACCCTTGTCGATGTATGTTGAATATCATACCAGGCCTCTTGTAAATGGGATTCCGCATATTTTAAGGGATAGTAAGCAATTTTTATTGGACCTGTATGATGATTTGAAACTCGTGAGTGACTCTTGTGAGTATGTTTTAGTAACTTTAGATGTAGTGAGTGTAGTGAGTCTTTTTACGAAGATACCTAATGATATAGGGATATTGTATATGCAGAAGTTTCTACATTCACATTCTTCTTACACTGATAGTATGATTGATATGCTGTGTCTCTTCATGGAAACCATCCTGTCTAACAATGTCTTCATGTTTGGCGAAGAAGTGTTTTTGCAGAAAGATGGCATAGCTATGGGCACTCCATGTGCCAATAGCTACGCCAATATTGTAATGGCACAATGGGAGGAGGAATTCCTTTTTCATACTAATGGGTTTAAAGAGAAGGTGAGGTGTTATAAGAGGTTCGTGGATGACCTCTTCTTTATATGGCATGGGGACGTTGAACATTTGTTAACATTTGTTGAGGAGATTAATCATTCTACTGATTTTCTGGAGTTCACATTATGTTACTCCTTGGAATCTATTTCTTTTCTTGATGTTAATATCACTAGATTACCCTCAGGACTAGTTAATACCTCCATTCATAGGAAGTCATGTTATAGAAATACTCTGTTACATCGTCAGAGTATGCACCCCAAGTATGTTTTTGATAACATTTTGAAAAGTCAACTTATGAGAGCATCCAGACTTAATCCGAGCACTGAAGGGTATGTTGAAGAGATAGGTCAGCTTAGAACAGTGTTTCTTGACAGAGGATATAGTGATAGAGTATTTGAGTACGTTTTAAATGATGTTCATTTTCTCAGGAATACAGTGGCTAAACCCTATTTTTCTGAACGATCTGACAGGGAGGTCTGTAATGACAGGTTAGTGGCAGAAGTTGTGAGAGCCCCTTTATTTTTCACTAGAGATGCATTATGTATTAAGGACTCATTGACTAGGCATTGGGAGGTACTTAGGTTAGATCAACGAATTATTGAGTTGGTTGGTCCTGAACCTAAGATTGTTTATAAGAATAAATCCAATCTAAGGAACATGTTGTGTTATAAGGCGTTGATGGGGAAGGAGGTTAAGCCTCGTGATGTTGTACACAACACTGTGCCCTGTGGAAAATGTAATCAATGCATAGCTACTGATACTAATACAACCTTTGCACATCCCAACAGCAACCATGTTTATAGGTTTAATACAGGAAATGACTGCATGAGTAAGAACGTGATATATTTAGCCAAATGTCAAGCTTGCACCTCATATTATATAGGCAAAACTAACAGACCCTTAAGAAAACGTGTCAGGGAGCATTTATATCACATTAGAATGGGCACAGAAACAAATGCACTAGCCAAACATGTTAAGATTTCTGGCCCGTCCCATACGTTCATGTTCTCTGTTATGCAGGAAGTATTTGAGAGCAGTAGAGGGGGTGATTTGATTAACTATACCCTAGAATGTGAGATGAAATGGATAATTAGGTATAAAGCTGATAGACCACCCGGTCTGAATGATAGGGTAAATATTAGACCGGTACTCAAGAAGAAGAGATGTAGAAAACCTATGAAACGTTAGTGCTTTGATTTTAGTTATTGGGTATGGGATATAGATAGAATAGTTGAAACACATGTGATGTCTCTGCACATCTAGTTTAGATTTGGTGTTAAGAGTCATCTTATGTTTTTAAATATTTGTTTTTTTTACACATGCGCTTTTTATTTATGTGATTCATTTATATATGTGTTTTTAAATGTAGTTTTTGATTTTGAAATGTAGTTAGACATGGTTTATGGTGCTATAATCTATAATTATGTTGCTGTATTTGCTCATAAGATATGTAATCAATTAATAGTACAATAGTATATTTTACGATAGGACAGGACATCTGATGCGCACCTTTTTTATACAAATATTTGTACATTATTAGGAGATGTTTGTATAGTGTTGGTATGGTTTACAGCACTATCGTAGATCTTAGGGTTAGTGTATTTTTAATTATATCATGTGATTTGTCCAATAGGATTCACAGGAAGACTATTTAATTAGCGTGGTTTCATTAATACTTGTACGTCTGAAGAAGCCTGTAGGTGAAAGAGCTAACGTGTTCTAATAAACTAGTTTTTATATGTACGAACATTTGTAGTATTCCTTACTAAGAACTACATACTTGTTACTGTTCTTTGAAGGACTTTAGCAGTGGCGTTTTATTTATGGACTTGATATTACTTCTGCCTGTGACCCTATGTACATTTGTATGTTTGGCTATCATTATTTATTGCTTCATGGGGTCCGTGCTCCGTTGGCTTGGTGCACTCATCTGTGTGGCTTAAATAAATATAAATATAATTGGGAAGGAAAATAACTAAAATAATTAGGAATAGAAATCTATCAAGATGTGAGTAAGATTACTAATTGTAATTTTGAAAAAAAAAATTGAAGTGTTATTTCTCATTAAAAAATTGACTTTTTTTTAATTTTAGGGCTAGTTTACTACTTACTAAAATTATTATATTACCCAATATCTATCTATCTATCTATCTATCTATCTATCTATCTATCTATCTATCTATTTGTTTTGCTGTCAAAAGGTTTAATACCTGACAAAAAATTTAAAGAAAATGGAAAAAATGTTAACTTCATTCTTACAGTATCCTAAAAAGCCAAAAAATGCTTACAGAATAATGTGAGATTATGGGAGTATGGTGGTATTAGCTTCTCAGTTGTAGAATCTTATTCTGTTGCTGGAAATTTTAACTCTATTATACTCTGGATAGACTTGACTTACACTAGTCAAAAGAAAACCATACAACAGCAGATTATACTAAATTCTTATAAATTTATTAAATATGATAAATTAGAAATATTCAATAAACCTTTCATCTGTTTAACAAAATTTATCTTAGAAGGAAATTAATTTCAAACTTTAGACTCTGCATATATGAGGGCAGCCACGGTGGTGCAGTGGTTAGCATTGCCGCCTCACAGCAAGAGGTTCTCCAGTTCGATTCTCGGCTGGGGTGCCTTCTGTGCAGAGTCTGCATGTCCTCCCTGTGGTTGCATGGGTTTCCTCTGGGTGGTCCGGTTTCCTCCTACATCCCAAAGACATGCTGTAGGTGGATTGGACACTCCAAATTGGCCCTAGGCATGAGTGTGTGTGTGCATGTGCCTTCCGTGGAAGGTTGGGCATCGTGCTGGCAACTTGACACCGTAAAACTCTGCTGTCAATCATGAGTGGACAGGTGATCCGCTGTGGTGACCCCTAACCAGGAAAAGCCAGAAGAAGAAGACTCTGCATATATGAAATCAATTCTTAAAACAGTTAAATGTTTTTAAAACTCCATTAATTTCAAAATGGAATTGTTTGTGCTTTCTCACTGCATACACCTGTAGATTTAAGAAAACACTGAACAATGTTAAAATTAATTTACTAAAAAGGAATGTATTTGCATTATGGTCTGATTGCTTTGAAAAAGGAAAAGCTAAGTCACCAGAATATTTAATGAAAGAATATAAGCTGGACTAATCTTACCAGTTAATTTTAAACATCAGTAAGAAAGTAAATTAATTTGTAGGTAATATGGGTGAAGAGGAACAGAACAATATTTACCCATTGTATAAATATATGAATGCTATCATTGAATGCAGATTGACTTACAAAGGAATCATGTTCCAAGTTATACAAGTTAATTATAAATAATAATTTTGATGCAAAATTCTGGAACATTTTAGATAGTAGTGGATTTAGTGACTCAATAGATTGTAAGAATAAAACTTTGTGACTTAGGTCAGTCAAACTTCTTCAGGTTTATAATGGAAAGATTTTATGTGGAAATACATACATGGAATGTTTGTTAGCCCTATAAAATCTCTATGTTTAGTAAAATGACTACTTCAGTTTGTTGGAGATTTAGTAAATATGTAAACATTGATTAGACACAAGTTTATGGATTGTAAAAATGTAAATGTATACTGGGAAGAACTAACTATGTTTTTTAAGGGGTTATGGTCTGATAATTGTTCTTTAACTAGATCAGTGATACTAATGAATGTTCTACTTCCTGTATCTGTAAAAGCCAGACAACAAAAATATTTTGGGGTTCTCTTGACAGTTGCTAGAAAAATTATTACAAAAAATCAGAAATTGAACTCAATTCCTATGTTCAAAGAATTTTTAAACTTAACAGCAATACTACATAAAAGTGAAAAGGAAGTGATCTTAAATACCAAGACTCATTATTTTCCCACAAGAAGATAGTAAACCTATGGGTCTGTATGATTGTGGATTTGTCCTATTCTTCTTTTCCTTAAAGCTGGGTTTAACAAGCATGTCTCCAATCTTGAAAATCTCCCCATATTTAAAAGCCCTTGTAAAGAACAGATATCATGGTTCTTTAAGTTCACAGTAAAGCATTCTCAAATCATTATCTCTAATTTTGTCTCCACCCTGTGCATTGTTTTGGCTCCAATTTACATAGTACTTTTTCAATATAATCTAATTTATTTCATGATCTGAAGTTACTTGGATACTACTATCATGACTTGTATCCCCCTTTGTGGAGCTAAACTGTTTTCCATATGATTTCATAAATTTCAATCTGTTGTGTTTGAGAATACATTTTAGAATATATGTGCAGTTTATTGGTGTGTCTGTCATGATCCTACCACATTTATATAGCTGTGAAATGGTTTCTTAGTATGCTTAGTATCATTATATAAACGTTCTGTACATTTTTCCTCTTTTTGTCTCACACTATGTATAATTTGTCTGCCCAGTTTATTTCAGTTTTCAAAAGTATAGTTTGACCTCATATCTCTCAATTTTAATTATCTTGTTCTTATGGAAGGTTATGCTCCTGATATTATGTGACTTGATCTTATTTATTTATTTAATATTGTTGACTGGGAAAGTTCAACTAGGACAGAGCCTATTTTCAACAGAGGCCTGGTGAGAAATGCTCCAGACACATCTTTGAAATGTAGGAGGAAACCAGAGTACCCAGAGGAAGTTCACTCAAACACAGGGAGGACATGCAGACTCCACACAGAAGGCACCCCTACAGAGAATTGAACAGGAAAACCTCTTGCTGTGAGGTGAGAATGTTAATCGCTGCACCACTGTGCTGTTAAAGATAGATTTTTTTACATTCATTTTCCCTTTTAAAACTTGTCACATTTCATCTGCAGTCTTTCTATTGAATGCATCACTCCAATTAGCTTTACATAGTTATTGGTTTCCTTCCATATAGTCTATTTTAATGATCTCTGCACTGATTTATATTTCATTACCTAGCAGTAGTTTGGCCTTTACAGCCCTCATGATCACTACACGTCAACAGTAGTAAAACTGGACATGAAGTAACAATCATTCCCAAGGAACACAAACAATGTCCAGTATGTTATTCCCTGGTAGTTTTTTTTAACAATCTACAACAATTGATGTTCCTGACCATATGTTTTAAATATTTTCCTTTGTAATACTGCATAATCAAAGTTATTGAAGTCGGTTTCTGAAAAATGTAATCCCCCCAGCTATTATTTTCTCCAGTTGTGTTTCATGCAAGAAATGCATGAAATCCTCAAGGTTATCACCCCTTGTAATCTGTCCCAGGATTCTCTTTATCTCACAGTTACACATTCTTCAGTACTGGTGTTGTCATTAAAGATGCAATAATCACAAATCTCATACCAGTCCTTAATCCTATCATAGCACTTCCGCCTGATTTTGCTAGAATTTCTGTTACAATAAAAGTTTATTCCTTGACAGAACTGATTTCCATCACTGTTCTTCAACCATGTTTCACAAGCATTAACAACATTAATCCTATGTCAGAACAGCAAATTTTCCAAATAAATATTATTAATACTCCTAGTATTAATAACCAGCACATATAAATCAAATGCTGTAAAGTGGTACATTTCTGAGCTTGCAAAAATGTACCTTGTGCTAGTCAAATATTGTAATACATCTGCTGGAAAATTCTCTTTCCTTGTCTTGACAAGTGGACTCCATCTTATCTACATACACGTGTGCTGCAAATTAGGCTTGGATGTTCAACACATCCCTGCTTTAAAAAATGGGCCATTTCTTTATGTAGATACTTACTCTAAAATGGGCAATTTCTTTATGTAGATACTTACTCTAAAATGGGCCATTTCTTTATGTAGATATTTACTCAGTCTTTATTCATACTGGACTGACTCTCCTTTCTAACCATGATTTTTGAAAAAAATCCTTCCTAACACATGTACAGGCTATGTTATCTACATGGTCTTTAAGTTCCCTACTAGCAGCTAGTCAGTCCTTGAAGATGAGATCATTTGAATCAACATGAGTAAAAACATAAAAGTAAAAACATCTCTCTACTTTCTTGCATTACAGAATTCTGAAGCCCTGCTTACATCCTGTATTTTTGCTCCTGGTAAGCATAACAGTGTTCAATGTTCATTATCCTCTCTGCAGATGCGAGTATCAGTTACTTTAATAACTGACTCTCTAATTACTAGTGTATAATTTCTAGCAAGATGTTAAGAATCCTTCACTTCTAATTCAGTAATGCCTGGTCTTTGTTTAAAAAAGACAGATCTTTATCAACATTAGATTTATTAATTTGTTTTCACCATGTGCAAATGCAAATTTTTGCAAGCATACAGTTTTCATCCAGCTTTGTACTTCACAGCCTGACCCATGTTATCATTCTGCCTTTCTCTTCTTTTTTTCTTACAATAGTGCTCTTTACTCCTTCCAAGTTCAGTTTAGATTTATTATTTTTAGCCTGCCTTTGCTTCTTTATTCTACCTTATCTGCTGGAAAAATATCATTTTCTGTAGAGTAAATGTTATCTACATGGTCTTTAAATTCCCTACTAGCAGCTAGTCAGTCCTTGAAGATGAGATCATTTGAATCAACATGAGTAAAAACATAAAAGTAAAAACATCTTTCTACTTTCTAGCATTACAGAATTCTGAAGCCCTGCTTACATCCTGTATTTTTGCTCCTGGTAAGCGTAACAGTGTTCAATGTTCATTATCCTCTCTGCAGATGTGAGTATCAGTTACTTTAATAACTGACTCTCTAATTACTAGTGTATAATTTCTAGCAAGATGTTAAGAATCCTTCACTTCTAATTCAGTAATGCCTGGTCTTTGTTTAAAAAAGACAGATCTTTATCAACATTAGATTTATTAATTTGTTTTCACCATGTGCAAAGGCAAATTTTTGCAAGCATACAGTTTTCATCCAGCTTTGTACTTCACAGCCTGACCCATGTTATCATTCTGCCTTTCTCTTCTCTTTTTCTTACAGTAGTGCTCTTTACTCCTTCCAAGTTCAGTTTAGATTTCTTTCTTTTAGCCTGCCTTTGCTTCTTTATTCTACCTTATCTGTTGGAAAAATGTCATTTTCTGTAGAGTAAATGTTTTGTGATTAAACCTGTTAGCATTCCCTAATTTAGGTATAATATAACAAAGAAGTGTCCTTTTATTTAGTATGCATTCTATTTTTATTACAAACATTAATCAAGTTAATTTTCCTCCGAATGTTTTATTGTGAACGTCTCCCTTTCTTTCTTTCTCTTTTTTCATCTACATGCCTTGAATCCTCAGATTGCTGTATTCTTGTATCCAAGATCCAAGAGATGGTGTAATCTTCTATTACACCCACTTCTTATGAAATAGCAAGTAAATGGTTATATATGAGAGCTTGTTACTTACTTCTGCTTATTAGTTGCAATAACTGTTGCTCATTGTTGAAATGTTAAACTGTATTAAAATGTTTCAGCAATGACTGATTGCAGCAAAGAAGCAGAAGGTGCAACATAACAGGTGGGACTTTGGGACAGGAAATGTTTTTTACATGGCTGGTGATCTCATGCAGCACTGATGTAATGGAAGAAACTGCTTTAAATGATTGAGTTGCTATGGAAAATGAAATACTTCCTCAGCAATCCCAATCATACAGAGTGGATGAAGTGGATGTAGCAGCTCTTGATCAAGTGGATAAAAATTTATTGCTGATCTACTGACAGCCCCTTTTCCCTTACTACAATGCAACAGGGAAAGCACATTAAGAAAGCATGGAGGAAGGGAAATGGTCAAAGGACAAGCATATTAAGGGCTGAGAACCAGAAGCAAATTGCAGATGTAAATAAGGCACTGAAAAACAATACTGCATTTAACATTTCTTATCTGTTGGCAGAAACTGAACTTGAAGTATTGAATAAAGGTTTAACCTTTATACCAGCAGAGAAAGAACATGTCTGACTTTTTGATGGACTTAAGATTATTTACCAAGAATCGGAATCTTAAATTTATTTTCAGAGGCATGAACAATACATACATACACATATTTATATATATATATATATATATATATATATATATTTATATATATATATATATATATATATATATACACATATTATAAAAGACCAAGTTCACTTGTCCCTACTAGTCATCCTATTAGTGTTTTTCAAAATGCCTGTAAAAAGGACATTTATGACTTATTTTATAAATGTAGAATTAAGTGTATTTGTTTTAATAATCTGGGTGAAATGGAGAGAATAGTGTTGAGATATTTGGAAGATAATTAGAACATAGTAATAAAATCTGCTGATAAGTATGGGGCTATAGTACTAATGGATCAAGTATGTTGATGCATTGTTGGAACATCCACTTAGTAAACATGCATGTGTATTAATAAGAGCTGAATGGAGAAATCAATCTCTGAATTTAACGCCCATATATATAGTATGCATATGAATGGGTCTTTAAATACAAGTTTGCTGCAATATTTTAATACAGCAAACCCAATAACACGGACACTTTGTGAGCTACCAAAGATTCATAAGGACCTTGAGAATCCCCCATTTAGACCAACTGTTGCATCTCAAGGCTGGATCACTGAACCTCTCTCTGTATTTTTAGAGGATAGGTTGAAATTGCTATTGGGTGATGTGAAAATTTTTATTAACGATAATGCTGATTTTCTATAAAAGTTAGCGATTAGGAAAGAAAGTAGTAAAGTTGATACATATTTATTTGTAACACTAGATGTAGATTTTGTTTACAATGATACCCACTAATTATGGCATAGAAGCCATAACACAATGTATGTCATAAATAACAGGTACTGTATACTAATCTTGAAGTTCAAGTTTTATGAGGACTTTCACAGATGGTGCTTAAATATAATGTGGTTAGGTTTCTATAATCTACTACACTAGATGTAGATTCTCTGTTTACAATGATACCCAATAATTATGGCATAGAAACCATAACACAATGTATGTAATAGAATAACAGGTATACTAATCTTGAAGTTCAAGCTATATGGGAACTATTACAAATAGTGCTTGAATTTAATGTGGCTAGATTTCATACTTACAAAAGATGTAGCATTGGGTACACATGTAGCAAATACATGTGATAATTTGGTATTATCAAAATTACAGGATCAGTACATGTTTAATGAATGCAACCCATTTGCTGGTAACCTTTTAATAGAGTTTTGTGGATGACATTTTTCTTATATAGAATGATTCTATAAATACCTTGAATGAATTTATTCTTTATTTCACATTAACTGCTGACTTCCTGACCTTTAAGAAAACATTGGTTGGATAATAATAGTTGTTTTAGATATAGAATTAAACAAGACAAATATAGATGAATTAAATAATAGGAAACCAAGTAAAAAGAATACTTATTTACATCACACAAGTATGCATCCGCCATTGATTTTAAAAATGTAGTAAATGGACAAAAGTGTCAATGTTTTAGATTAAATACTAGTAATGAGACAGTTGATGAGAAAATGGATATATTAGGTTGTGACTTAATGAATGGGGCTATAGTCCGTAGAACATAAAAGCTATGAAGGATGATGTAATACAACACTGAAATGGAAAAGCTAAACCTTTTTTTATGACTGAACCCCAAATTCATGAATGTAGATGCACGTAATGACAAGGTGAAAGCACTGATTGTGATACATTATAACAGACATACAAAGGCTTTTGAGAGAATAATAAAGAAAAAGTGATATATTTTAAATCAACTTGAAACATTAAATATTTTATACCATCAGGTCCCAAGTTTACCTTTAGGAAAGGTAGAAATTTGAAGCAAAGGCTTTGTTATAAAGATATGAAAGAAAAAGTAGTTGCATTATCACAAAGAAAAGGAACTTTTCTTTGATATAGCTGTAGCTTTTGCACTTGTATTTATAAAGAATCTTCATTTATTCACCCTACCACTAAAGTTGAATACAAGTTTAATACATTTGCAACATGTAATGCTAAGAATGTTGCATATATTGCTGCATGCCTAAAATGTGGGCCATTTTATGTGGGACAAACAGAAAATTAAACGATCAAATTAATGGCCATTTATCTGATATATGAAGGGAAACAAAAATGCCCTAGCTAAGCATATTATGGAAGGGAATATACATTTTTAGGTTTGCAGTCCTCCAAATAATGAAAGAATCTACTACAGCAGGTTATGTAAACAATAAAACTGATGTTTATGAGATAAAATGGATAAACATTCTTAGGTCTGATCAGAAACCAGAATTAAATGGTGTGTGTAATATGAAACCTATTTTGAAATCACATTCTTTACAGTAACTTGATGAATCTCCTTTAAGAATTCTAATTTATTATGTAAATGTTTTAATGATGTCATGTTGATGATTTTAAGAGTTTGAATTGTACTGTTTGATTTTAACCTGAGAAGCACAAAGTATGAAAGGGTCTAAGCTTGTTGGTGAAAGTTTTTTTATTAAATATGGAAACATGGAATATGGTCATAACTCTGTGATTTGTTTTGAGCCATTTTTCCTAGGAATCAATACCTGTCCCTACACTCGCTGGGTGGGTGGCAGAGGAACTAAGTGAAGGGTTACCTGCCAACCATAGTACACTCACACACAAATGACAAGCACACCTACAGGCAATCTGGATTAATAATAGTTTACGTGCTTCTCATCGTTGCAATATGGAAAGAAATTAGAGGCCACTGCAAAACAACATATGAACAGAAGGAGGACATGCAGCTTCAACAGAGGAGGCATCCAAGTGAGAACCAGACTAGCAAGCTATGTCTCTGCAAGGCAGCAGTGCTTACTGTCACACCTCAATGCCATCCCAATTTCTATAGCTTGTTGCTATTCCCAAAGATTGAACCATGTAAAATATCAGACTTAAGTGGGTATTGTTAAGTATGAGCTGGCATATTCAGCATCAGGTTTTGCTATGAAAGACCCATCTTATATGAATGGAAGTAATGTCAGAGCCACCATCCGGAAAAACTTTATGTTTATGAAATTGCTTGGATTTGACAGACTTAGAACTGATCTCTATCTCTGGTTCATTTGGGGAACCAGAAACTAACTTAAATGAAATGCTGACATATTTGATTTGAGCTTGCTAGTTAAGCATAGTTCATGCATTAATTATAGAGCCTGGTATACTTAATACAGTGTTGTCTTTAGAACCAGCTGTATCTGGGTTTGTAATTCAAGGGTACTAAATAACCCTTACTTAACATCTAAAGTACTCATTTGTCTACAATTATTTTCTGCCATGACGTTAGATGGGCTTGAACCCACTAGACGAATTGGATAAGGGGGAAGAAAAAATGTTTGAATTATTCAGATCCTTGGTGCTGCCCTTTCTTTGTGAACCTGAATTGTAATTGGACTGTTTTTGAAAATATTCATGTTGTTATTGTTATCAAGAGGAAATTCATTTCCTGAAAAATATCTTTTTGTTTGGCTTTCATTCCTTTGAAACTGTGAGGTACATGAGTTGGAGATTTCTTTAATAGAGATCCTTGAATTCTTGCTTTTTTTTCTTCTTCTCAAGGTCATATCAATTCTTGGTTGTTCAAACAACATACCCTGTACAAGTGCTGCATTTACAAGCATTTGTACAGGATATTTTCAAAGCTAGGTAAGCCTTTTTCATAACTACCTCTCACATGAAGGGGCTTAAAAAGGAAATAACCACATTAGCATACCTCATTTCAAGGCAACTCAGGCTAGTGACCATTTACTACTGGTCAGTACTCACCCTTAGACTGTATCCCCTTGTTTGAGTAGGGTTAGATAGTCAGGCTGAGGGTGAAAACCTATCCAATCAAGGATGATAGTGTATTACACTGCTTAATTTATCAGGGGAGCGGTCTGTTTTCAAAGTGATGGAAGTACATGATGAAAATTACACTAACTCTCTCTCTCTCTCTCTCTCTCTCCACTATATCTTATTTCTCTCATGATGATAACTTGGATCCTTGGTTTTGGTACTGGCGAGATTATTTGATTTGTAAAGACACGGGACCACAGAGTCTCTAATGGCATGAAAGGTAAGGCATAAATACCCCCTGAGGAATCTACAACATAAAAAGGCAATGCTTCCAGTCTTTTTTGGTAGCTCAGGGCTTTTATGCCAGTGATCTTCTTAGCTAGGAACTTCTGGAGTCTTTCTGGCCATTTGATATGTCTAGTTAGGAATACCCCCAAAAGGGCCATTGTATTCAGTAATTAGCCTGATCAATGCAGATTGTAAGAGGACAACGATCTGTTTATATCTAGAAGATTTTCCCATGACAATTATCTGCACCAAGTAGAAGAACCTTCAGACTACTGTTGCTATATGATGAGTTGATAATTTTCTCACCTTTGATCAAGTTCCAAGGTCCTAACAGAATTCTCACTCTGAAGTGAGATTCTCTTTATGCTATATACTGGAGGGAAGGCTTGTCTACCAAATGTGACAATATTTCACTTTTTTGTACTTAATCTGAACCCATTTTTATGTCACCTGGTATTAGTAGGTGTAAATTTCTGCTGATGGATCTAGACATCAGAGAAATTGATGGCTAAGAGTTTGCAGTCAACTGCAGACTAGGTTAGCCAGAGTCCTGGTTCATGGTCTAGATATCAAAAATTTAATACCAAACAAAAGACATTCCAGCACTGAACCTTGTGGGACACCACTAGTTACATTCATACTCCCTGATGAGTCCCCCTGCCACCTACACTTTTAGGGTTCTGTCATTTTGTTATCCATCCTACCAGAGAGGGATACATTTTAATGTGTTACGCTTACTAGCTATACAACCATTGAGAATATTAAGTGTACTGGCAAGGTCAAAGGTACACCATGCTGTCAACAGTATGTGTTACCCTTTTGCAGATGTTAACCAGATTTATTAGTCAAGATCTACCCTTGACAAAGCCAAACTACTGTGGGTTTAGTCTAATAAGATTTTTGATATTATAGTTTATCAGGTCAGTTGCAATATGTTCTGCGACTCTGCAAATGAGACTTTTCATGCTGATGGGCTTAAACTTCCAGTGGTCAGTGGTGTGACAGCCTTACGGAGTGGTATTACTATTGCTGTGTGCAAACCTCAGAGACAAAACCCTGTGGCTTAACTCAGGTTAAATGGTCTATGGTGTGGCTCTGACATGGTCTGTTTAGTACTGCTTATGAAATAAGCAGTCTAATCAATACAAAATGGTCTGTTGCCATGGATATGAACTTTCCTACTGTCTCTGTTACTGGCTTGCTGGATATGGGCATTCTGAGGCAATGTAGAAATTGCGTCATGTATTTACACAATGTCACTGGAGGCTAAGCTCTAACATAAAAGTCCTCCTAATGTTAATAAGGTTGTCAGTAGTACACATGCTGCACCCATCACACACAATTCAAAGCAGACATATAGACTCACATATACTGAGACACTTACACGTAATCTTCCTAAACCACAAAGACCTCCTAGACAAAATACACATAAGAAATACCCTCAGCAGCCTCAAACACACTCTTTCAAAACAACACCTACATCAACACATACAGCTACATCTCATGGAGCCTCTACCTCTAAGCCCATAAGGCAAGTCAACATACAATCCAACATTCTAGTCATCGGAGAATCCATCGTGAGACACACTGATGTCCCTCTCACCAGGCTGAGTAAGGAGAAAGTTACAGTCAGTTGCTTATCAGGGGCTAGGATCTGCCACATTATGCATGCACTCAGGTCATTGGACCACAATTACCAATATGACTCAGTCATAGTCCATGTGGGAGTAAATGACCTGAGTCGTACCTCCCTAGACTATATGAAGAGAGATATCACAGAGTTCTCAAAATATGTGTCTAAGGCTGGTATGAGCCTAGCATTGAGCAGAATTTTACTTCTCCAAGGATGATGCCACAATAAACAAAAGATGATTGACTTTAATAATTGGCTTAGTTTCTGGTGTCATTCTAAGGGGGTGCAATATTTGTCAGCATGGAAGGAGATGGTCAACAGACCATGCTGCTTTGCCAGGGATGGTCTGAACCTCTCTCCTCTAGGCTTTTGAATATTGGCTAAAACATTGTTTTTCCCCACAGTGTATTTTTTTAGGCAATGCCAAACTGAAAGTACTTCCGAAATAGTAAATCAAAACCAAGAAAATCTAAAGCTATTACTGCTCAATGCTAGGAGCCTAAACAAAAAACTCCACTCCTTGGAATCTCTCTTTAATGCTGATGTCTGTGTGGCCTCTGAGATGTGGTTTAAAGCCATGGAGACCATACCAGCAGTGCAAGGTTATAATGCCTTCCACACATTTAGACCAGTTACTTCACAGGCAAGGACTAAATGTGGAGATGTCTCTATTTACAGCAAAAAATAAATATACTTCAAGCCTGGTCAAACAGGACAATGCACTTGAACTGCTCCATGTTCAAATCACCATAGGTAAAATCCAATACCACTTCATTGCAAATTATAGGTCCCCCGCTATGACTCAGGAATCTCATTCCATGTATTTAAACTTATTAGAAACTAACCATCCAGCCCAATACCCACAAAAGTAGGGGGAGTATCGATATTCATCAAAGATACCCACACCTCCAGGTTGGTGGCAAAGCACGAAGCATCAGAGACTATCCATGTGCAACTAACAGTGGGTAAAACTGCCTTCCAGTTTATAGCCTGCTACAGACCACCCTCCCAAACCCAGGAACCCCACTCGGCCTTCCTGAGAACACTGGAAAATATGAAGGTCTCTCCAAACACCATTATATTGGGCAACTTCAACTACCCAAACATACACTGGGAGCATTACTCTAGCTCCAACACCCTAGCCCAAAGGTTCCTAGAATTTATAAACTCAAATGCTATGGAACAACTTGTTACCACTCCCACAAGAGGGGAAAACATACTGGACCTGATCATCACCAACATGGGGACTCTATGCTCCAGACCAGAAGTGTATCCCTCACTGGCAAGATCAGACCATAAACTAATCTCACTGGATATTGACATACCGACCCCAACCCCTGCCCAGAAAACCACAGTGAAAAACTCCTCTAAAGCAAATTTGACACTCCTCAAAACCGAGGTGGAATCCTTCAAAGCCCCCGGGCCTGTGGAAATTACGGCCCAGACCGCAGAATCCTTTATAAATGCATTCTATGAACACCTTCAGGAATGCATGGATCATGCGATCCCAAATAAAACCAAGACCCAATCCTCCAAAGGCAGACGTCCTGTCTGGTGGACCCCAGCCATAAACAAACTATACAATAGAAGGAGGAAGCTACAAAATGATAGAGCAAAATCCAAAAACGGGAAGGCATCACTGATCAGTATTAGCAAAAAACTATGGGCACACATAAAATTGTCCAAGGCCAGCTTCGAGAGAAAAATTGCACAGGACACTAAGGATAATCACAAGGCTTTCTTTAGTTATGTTAGGAACCTGGGTGGTAATTCCCAGATATGCTCAGAATTAGTCCAAAATGGCAAAAAATACACCAAACCCACAGACATTGCCAACATCCTAGCTGACAGGTTCAGTGCAAACTCCCCCCCCACCAAAAGGGTAAATATCTATCCCAGCAGAGTGCTGCCCCCCCTGACATCTCAGATGCTCAGGTAAGAGCCACCCTCTCCAAAGCAAAAAACACAGCATCAATGGGACCAGATGGTGTCCCGGGCTGCATCCTACATGAACTCCAAGAAGAGCTAAACCCAAACATAAAACTACTGTTCAATCTCAGCCTTACTACAGGATATGTGCCCAAAGTGTGGCGTACAGCAACAGTGGTCCCTCTCCATAAAGGTGGTGCCTCAACAGATCCTGGAAACTATCGCCCCATAAGCCTGACTAGCTTGGTCTGCAAAGCTATGGAAAGGATCATCATGGACCTCATAAATAAAGATATTGGGGACCTACAAACATTGGATCCTACCCAGTTCAGCTTTGTTAAGGGCAGATCCTGCCTCTTAAACCTGGTTTATTTCTTGGAAACAGTCACCAAGGCCATTGACGAGGGAAGGTGGTCCACACAGCCTACCTGGACCTCACAAACGCCTTTGATACAATACGGCACACGGGCATTATAGATAAGCTCACCAGCTTAAATATAAACCCCTATGTCACTAGATGGATTGCAAACTGGCTCAAGGACAGAACCCACATGGTTAGAATTGCTGGAGCCATGTCAGACTCCAAACCAGTTACAAGTGGTGTCCCACAAGGCTCAGTCCTGGGACCTCTCTTGTTCGGTATATATTTCTCAGAGGTACAGGCCAACACGGAAGGACTGTGGCTGACCATGTTCGCAGATGACTGCAAACTGGGCGCCATAATAGACTCTCCAGCCGACACAAGCATCTTCCAAAAGGGCCTTATAGAAACAGACAACTGGTGCCAAAGCCATGGCCTCAAGCTAAATGCCAAAAAGTATATAGTCATCCCCTTTGGCAAAAACAAAGTGCCCACAAATTACCACATAGGTGGTAATCCATTAAGTACAGAAGAAGTAATTAGGGACTTGGGGACCCAAGTTGATAGCAATCTCTCATTTGACAACCACGTGGCCAAAGTGGTTAGAAAAACATGTTATATAGCCCACCTAATCATGAAGGGATTCACATCTAGATCAGGGGAGGTCATCGTGCCTCTTTACTCATCCCTCATCAGGCCCATAATTGAGTACAATGCCCCTTTTGGGATGTACCTTACCAGACACCTGCAGCAACTGGAAAGACCCCAAAAGTACCTCACCAAGAGGATCAAAGGGCTCAAACAGATGCCATATGCTGCCCGGTTAAAGAAACTCCAGCTCTACTCAGTGTCACACCTGTTCAGAGGCGATCTGTGCCTGACATATAAAGCCATGTCCAACCCGGAATTAATGGACATGCTGCACCTCAGAAAATCCAAATCCCATCAAGCTACGTAGAGAGACTTGAACCTCAGCACTGAAATAAATAGGACATGCTGGAGGGACAGATTCATAACCCAGAGGCTCCCTTCACTCTGGAATAAAATGCCAGTCCAGGTTAGGCAGAGTCCCTCATTGACTCTCTTCAAGAGGAATCTTGATGAGTGGATGGGAGATCGTAGGTTTACCCCGGGTATCACTTCTGTGTCACTGTTAGACAGAGGCACAGTATACTAACCTCGAAAAAGGGCATAGCAAAATAAATTTAAAATGGGTGGCAAAAGCCAAACACATTCTGGCTAGGCATATAAATGCCCTAGGGCAGATAGCCTAGTATGACCTATGAACCTATGAACCGTATTCATGGGTGTCCTTAATTACCCCACTATTAACTAGGAATCCTATACAACATCAAATGTACATGCACAGATTTCTGGATTTTGTAAACACAAACTCCACGGATCAGATAGTCAATACACCAAACAGGGGTGCAACCATACTGGATCTGGTCCTCAATAATATGGGACAGTGCTGCACACACCTACTGTAATGCCTTCCCTGGTAAGGTCAGACCACAAAATGGTCTCCTTTGAAGTAAAAATAAAACCTGGACCTCCAGCTCAACAGGGAGTATTCAGCAACTATTCCAAAGCTAACCTCCTGCTATTAAGTGAGAACCTGGCAAAATTTCAAGCCCCTATAAACCCTGAAAACACTTTTGCCTCTGCAGAACTGTTCACAGAAACCCTGCACAAGCATGTTAATAGCTGCATAGAAGCAGCTGTACCCACCAGGAAGAACAAGCCACCCTGGTGGAATCACAAAATCAATCAGATGTATAACAGGAGGAAGAAAATCATGGCAAAAATTAGGAGGTGCAGCACCCAGAGGGACAAAAGCACTCTCATCAAAGTAAACAAACAACTCAGAGGATGCATAAAGTCTACCAAAGCGAAATTTGAAGTAAGTTTGGCATCCCAGGCCAAGGACAACCACAAAGCATTCTTTAGCTACATTCCCAATCTCAAAGGCAATACACCATTGTGTGCAGAGCTCATTGTAAATGGAGCCACCTATACTGAGCTAGAAGATATAGCAAACCCTCCTGGCTGACAAATTCAGCATCAGCTTTACTCCTCTCTCCCTTTCAACCTTCCCTCAGGAAATATCATGAAATATAACTCGCCCTACTATCACTAGGGTAGAAGTCCTTAATGCTCTCTCCAACACCAAGAACACTGCATCAAAGGGCCTAGACAATACACCAGGATGCCTTGTAAATAGCATGAAACATGACCTATCAGGGCCTCTGGAATTACTATTTAACTGCAGCCTCCAAACAGGCTTTGTGCCTCATGAATGGAGAAAGGCAAAAGTCATCCCCTGCACAAAGGTGGGCCATCTACTGACCCTGGAAACTAGACCCATGTCTCACTAGTCTTACATGTATAGCTATAGAAGAAATTATCACGGAGATGATCAATCGAGCTATAGTAAACCTCCAAACACTGGATCCAACCCAGTTTGGTTTTGTCAAGAGCAGATCTTACCTACTCAACCTGGTGGACTTCTTTGAGAAGATCATCAAAGCAATAGATGAGGGCAAAATTGCTCACACCGCGTACCTTGACCTGACTAAGGCATTTGACACAATACCCCACTCGGGCATTGTTGGCCAACTGAAGACATTAGGCACAAACCTGTATGTCACCCAGGGGATAACCAACTGGTTCATAGACAGGACCCAAGAAGTTAGAATTGGGGAGTCTACCACTACAAAGAGGCCAGTCACAAGTGGAGTCCCTCAGGGATCAGTCCTTGGACTGCTCCTTTTTGGCATTTACTTCCTAGAAGTCAAGGCCAATATCAGTGGTCTCTGGCTGACTAAATTTGCAGACGATTACAACTTAGGGGCAATCATTGAATCTCACACCGACACAAATGTTCTCCAGGAGGGGCTGACACAGACAAACAACTGGTGCCAGAGCCATGGACTAAAACTAAATGCCAAGAAATGCATAATAGTATCCTTTGGGAAGTCATCCATCCCTGGTAACTATCATATTGACAACACACCCCTTAGAGTTGTCCCAGTAGTCAAGGACTTAGGGACACACACAGATAGTAATCTAGCCTTTGTTCATCATGTGTCTACAGTGGTGAGGAAATCATTTTATGTTGCTCAACTTATAAACAAAGGTATGGCACCTAAGTCCAAGGAAGTCACTGTTCCACTGTATTCGGCATTCATCAGACCTGTCATCGAGTACAATGCACCCTTTGGTATGTACCTAACCAGGCATATCCAACAACTGGAACATCCACAGAGGTTCCTCACTAAAAGAATACAGGGCGTAAGTAATATGTCCTATGCAGACCACCTCAAGGCCCTATCTCTATATTCTGTCTCCTATAGGCTTTTGAGGGGAGATCTATGCCTGACATATAGGGCATTGCCAGACCCCACTCTGATGGACCTCCTGCATATCCACAAAACAAACAGTAGCAGAATAACCCATTCTAAAGACTTAAACCTTGCCTGTGATAAAAATAGGACCTGCTGGAGAGATAGGTATGTATCCCATAGACTACCCTGTCTATGGAACAGGCTTCCCATCCATGTGAAGCAGAGTTCCTCCCTAACCCAATTCAAGTGCAACTTAAACAATTGGATGGGAAACCGGAAATTCATCCCTGGTTTGGCACCTATGTCTCGAATGCAAACAGGTAATATGTAAATGGTTCATCTCCCAGGCCCATGCTTACTCTTATCAAGGGTATCAGAACTTGTCAGAGATTTGGGATACATGGCTAGGCTTAAAAAGGCCCTTGTGGTCATTAGCCTAGTAAACACCTATGAACCTACATTATAAGGTCTCATGCAGAAAGTATTTTTGGTCTTTAAATGCACTTTTTGTACATGTTCTTTAGCGATGATTGAGGGTGAGTTGAGAGATTCAGGGATAAGTATGCTTTGGATAGTCATCTGTGAGGTAAAATTCACACTGAATTGGTTTCCTACAATGTTGATAATGTCTGCCAGGCCAGAACGGGTGGTGCCATTTTGAATGCATTCAGAACAATGTTGGATGTTACTTCTTAATTTCCTATCATAGCTAAAGAAGGATTTGTAATTGTCATTGGCTTTAAAAGCTAACCTAAGTTAAATGGCTGCTTTAGCAGATCTAATAGTATTTTTCAAGTTTTAATCCTTTTTCTTGAAATTATCCTTGATATGAAAGTCTTTTGATCTGCTGTATACCTTGAGTATTTTTTCCTTTTATATAATTTATTTATGCTGGTGAACAACCAGGGTAGTTTGTTTTTTAAAAGTCCAATTATACTTGTATCTGATTGGCACTGCCAGTTCTATACATTTATATAAGCAACACATAATTCCTTTGTGAAGCTACCTGCCATGGCAGTGTTGGAGCTGATGTTGCTACAGGTGAGTTTTGAAGCTTCCTAATAGAATTTGATGAGATTAGTACATGTGAAATCTTTGAATTCCAAGGTGTGCGGCGGGGGGGGGGGGTTATTTTCCTAATGCAGTGCATGGGCTATTAGGGAAACTCCTAGCATATGATTCAGAGACATTCTAGACAGATGATAAAGCCTTTCTCATTGAGGACATACTTGTCTTTGAATGGCATTACCTCACTACCATACTAATTGACCAACCCACTTTGGGTGATGAGCATTTTTCTGAATCCTAGGATTTATGAAACTCAAGTTTTCTTACTGGTTCTTAATGAATGGTATAAAAATCAGTACAAGAATGAATGCACCTTATATAATCATCTAAGATCCGTGTGGGATAAATCTTTATTGACCAACTGGAAAACCAATGTCTTAAGTAGTTCTAATTAAAAAAAAAAATTTTATATATATATATGTGTGTGTGTGTGTATATATTATAAAGTTTTTATCAGCGTGGGTAAATGAGTATCTGCTCTGTTTAAGCTAGAAGTGTGTGGAAATAAAAACAAGGATATAAGAAAAGTTATTGATTGTACATGAAATAATATCTCAAATTTTGTGTAGTGACCATTACCGTCATTTAAAGTCTTATGATATTTGAAAAATATTTTTCTTCAGTCCACATGACATTCTTTGTGTGTTAAAAATGGTTTTGGTGGTTTATTTATTTAAACTTTGTTCATTCTGTGTATATTCTTTATGTGCTGATGGTAGGTTGACATTAGTGGGGTTTAAGCTTCTTATGTATTAGCTCAAACAAAGAACAACTAGTCGTCACAATGGCATGTATCTACCCAGCAGTAAAACCAAAGTCTAACTCCATGCAAAACCTCTTGGTTGTTGTGTCTTTTGGCTTTTCCCGGTTTGGGGTCACCACAGCGGAACTCCGGTCCGCTAATGATTGGCAGTAGATTTTTACGTGCCGAGTCACCAGCCCTGATGCACAACCTTCAACGAAGGTATGCCCATTCATGCATGTCTCCAGACAGAAGACGCTCTAGCTGAGAATCGAACGGGACAACATCTTACTGTGAGGCGACAGTGCTACCGCAGCACCAAAATCAATAAATATCAGTGCTGGAGACTTAAAATCACTTTAATAAATAATGAATATTAAAACACAAGCAATTTGTATTAGTTATAAGGTTAAGATGCCCTTTTAAAGAATGCTTTTCTCAGTTATTATTAATGGTTTGTTATGCAGGTTGAAATGTTACTTTAAATTAGTTGTAGATTCATGCTCTCATCTGCTGTGATCCCTGTTGTTCTTATATGTACAGAAGGCATGTTCTTTGTTCTGTTGGTAAGCTGAGTTATTTTGATGAAGTCTGCCCACTTCTGTTTTATTTGGAGCAGTCAATTCTGTCTCTGCATTTTTCCTTTTTTCAGGGATTCTCAGTATATAATTGCTAAGTCTTGTACTCCTTTGAGCATCTTTGCAGTTATTCTTGGTTTTAGAATATATATTTGGGGAACCTGGTAACTTTGAAGGGATATCTGCTTTCTCTTTATTATAAATCTTTATTAGTTTCTGTTTTGAAGAGTAAGACAAAGACACAATTAGTAGACTGTCTAGTTCTTTATGTTCAAATAGTTCATCCAGATAAGACAGCATGACATTTGGCAATAGGAAGAAAGACCTGGTATTTCTCTGTTATAACAGACTTTTACTTTGATAAGGCGCAGGTTGACTTATCAACTTATAACAATGAAAATTGTCAAAAGACAAAAACGAATAAACCAAGAACCCAAGAAAATAAAATAAAAAACTTCCTGACCATGTGGTGAAGGCTGTAGAATACAAACTTTAATAAAATTGAACAAAACAACTAAGCGCTTTTGCTAATATTATTTAGCATCCTCAGAGTCAAATTTGGTTTAAAACATACACATCATTTTTAAAGGTAGCAACAACCAATCACATAATGCCCTAATTCTTACATCATCTTTAACCTCATTTCCTTTAAATTACTAAAACATTTAAAAATTTTTAAAAATAAAACCTAAACATGAATGAAATAAAAACCACCATAATTTCATGATCCAATACATATAAATATTGATAAAAAATATATGTATATATAAAGTATATAGCAAATTATAACCCTATTTAAGATACTTAACATTTGCTCTTTGTCTCAAAATGGGCTCAATAGATACATTTTCATTTAACACTGGTGGATTCTTTGAATTCAGACGTAACTGCCAACTGAATTCTTTAGTTTCCACCTCAGTTTTTAAATCACCCCCTCTTTCATCATAAGAAACTTTATCAATGACAAAAAAGATGAATTTTTATATTCACGCAATTCTTACTGTGAACAAATGCATTACAAACATTTTCCTTCCTGATGGCCCATAAATGTTCGGCTATCGTGTCCTTAAGCCTACAGTTCATTTTTCCAACATAAAATGCATCGCATGAGGTGCAGGTAGCCACATAAACCAGCATTGATGAATTACAATTACATTTTCCTGGGCAACCAACAGTTGCTGAATATATATTAATCACCACGTAGGGACCATCATAAATATATCTGCAATAATGACATGCCCCACATTTTGTCATCAAAGAAACTTTATAACTACTATTCTTAACATTACTATCCATCATGTCCTTGATATTTCTCCCCCTCCTATAAACTACCTTGGGTCTATCTCCCAGTATGGATTTTGATATATGATCAAAGCAAGTAGTCCACTTTTCTTCCTATACCTTGACTAGTTTCTGAGATGCATTATTATAACTCAGTACCATGGCATCTGATTTTTTACAATTATTGTTATTAGGTGAAATGTTATGCACTACCAAATTATCTGGTTTCCTTATAATTGGCCAATATAAGGTCCATCTCTTCTTCATAACCTCTTTTTTCACACAATAACAATTTCAGGGGATATCCCCTCTCTAAAAACATTCCTATCAACTTAAACAATTCGTCATGGAACTGACTATTATCACTGGTCAACCGAGAAACCCTCACCATCTGCCCTTTCACTATACTTTTGGACTGATGGCGTGGATGACAACTGGTAAAATGAAGTAGGGAGTTCGAATAATTTTCCTTCCTATATAAGTTACTGCTAAGACCATTTGTAGTTTTATACAACATTATGTCTAGGTCATTTATAGCATTATCATGTCATGTATGGGTAAACCTTAAGAAAGATGTAGTTTTAAGTATCCAATAAATTCATGTATCATCTCAACCTCACCCACCCAAAGGATTAATTTGTCGTCGAGAAATTTATTGTATAATTTAATATACTTCATGAATTTAGATGGAAACACATGCAAATTTTCCCATTCAAGAAGTACTACATTTGCAAAGACAGGAGCACACCTATTACCCATTGCTACCCCTAAACTTTGGCAGAAAATTTCTCCATCAAAGCATAAAAATAGTTTTTTAAAATCAGCTCCATTAAATCAATAACCAAATTAATCTTATTTTTATCCATTCCATTACTTTTTAACAAACTTTCATGAAACATATTTATACCCTCTAAAAGTGGGATCACTGTAAAAAAATTGATCACATCTATGGTCAAAAATATATATTCAACAATGTCGGGTAATGCTCGCATCCTTTCTAATCAATGCCAGGAATCCCTTAGTACATGGCTAGCCTCCTCCACAACTGTTTTTGTAATATAATCCACATAGGCAGCAAGGGGCTCAATTTTAGAGCCCCTTGCTGCCACAATATGTCTAAAAGGAGGGTCGTTAATATTCTTATGCACTTTTGGGATACCGAAAATGATGGGTAATTTAGGGTATTCAGCTCTTAAAAACCTATATAGGGTCTGATCGATGGAATGATCCAATAAGGCATCTGATAAATATAACTCTATTGCCAAATAAGCCCTGTTTAGTTCATTAATGGATACCCTTTCATAAATATCAACACCATTGAGTATTTTATACATCCCTGAACAGTAATCAATAGTAGTCATAATAACGGTACCACCCCCTTTATCCTGTTTCATGTATCATAATTCATTATTTTTCTTAATTTCTTTCAACACATTCCTTTCATCAGGTGCCAAATTATCAATCATCTTAAAATTAATTTTCATTATCTCTCTAAATTCCCTTTCACATTTCAAATGCTATTATATCATGCTTGAAAGGGGGGATAAAGGTGCTTCTTCTTTGTAAAGTCTGATCCCCAACCTGACAGTTATTTCCCCCCCTGACATAGTTGCAAAGTAGCAAGCTCAGTTGTCTTGTTTATAATTTTAAACTTGTCAGAACATCAGCAATATCTATTCAAAAATTCGGCACAAATGTATTTCCTTTTCTCAGCAAATCAAAATGTACATCCTGCAAAACAACATCAGTATAATTATAAATAGTATAGCCACATTTCTTGTTGACTGTACATACCATTTTTTCATCAGAATCAACATAATCAGATATTGCATCAATGTTAGTATTGAGATTATCAAGCGAGGATAAATTAAAGTCACTGTATTCAAAAAATACATTATTGTCATGTCCATCACAACTGTCCTGTCCATTTAATACCTCCTGTTCATTTCCCAAACTTTCTGGTAATGCTCCTGATGTTGTTGGTTCCAGGAACCACCCCTCATTTTGTTCTTGAGTCTCTCTGACCTCCTCACTTCAGAGGTCTGTACTGAAAAATGGTGGTTCCCCCCTTGGGCATTACTAGGTCCTGGTACTATATCCACTTGTAGATTATTGTCCCCATCCATCTCAGAATCATCTACATAACCCGTATTGTTCTGCCATCACCCAACTGGATAGGTGCAATAGTTCTTATAATCTCGAGAATCCCTCTCGAGTTTCTTACTTTTGGTCACTGAACTCTTTTTGACGAAATCATCTACTTTATGCATCGCTTTACTGTAATTATCTTTGTACTGAGCAAATAAGTCATTTGAAATGCTATTATTAAGTTGTGTAATTTTGTCTTGCAAACACTTGATCTTAAATTCATTATTGCTTATAATAATATTAAGCATTTCTAACCCAGTTTATCAGATAGAGCAACTAGCTCACAAAATTTTGACATACCTGGTTGAATACCCATAGGTAGCTTCCATAACCTCAATCCCTTTGAAACCTGCTTCAATGCCAATGATTTTGACAAGAACATAGTGTCCAGTTGTAGCCCTTGAAATTTCAAACAATTCCTCTCAAGATTTATAATCTGCTCTCTCAAACAGGGCGTCTCCTTCCTTGTCTCTTGCAAGCCTAAGAAATCCACTTCCGGGACAGCAAACCATTCGTTAATTAATTTAGCTTCATGCTGATGACCTCTAGTGGTGTTCAGCAAGTTCGACACATTGGGTCTATTTTGGACCTGTTTTGTGAATATTTTAAAATGTAGATGTGAATTATGTATTTATAGCTTTAAAAGTTTTGGTGCTCTTTTAAACTCAGGGGTATTTAAATAAGAGGGGTGTTATGTGTTTTCTTTGTACTTGAAAAAGCTCTGCATTTGAGTCAGGGTGAAAGCGCTTGTGGTGAATTTTTATTAAAAGGACTATTCAACAACCATTTTCCTGTTGTTGCCTGGACCGTTTTTGATGTTTTTTATTAGTATTGTACACACGGTCCATTCCACTTGTTGTGTTTCTGTAATGTTGAATATATATCTTTGAGCATAGATACGATCAATCTTTTTACGGTGATCCCACATTTAGAGGGTATACATATGTTTCATGAAAGTTTGTTAAAAAGTAATGGAATGGATAAAAATAAGATTAATTTGGTTATTGATTTCATGAAGCTGATTTTAAAAAACAATTTTTTATGCTTTGATGGAGAAATTTTCTGCCAAAGATCAGGGGTCACAATGGGTGCTAGGTGCACTCCTGCCTTTGCGAATGTAGTACTTCTTGAAAGCATATGACAGGGTGCCTAGAGAAGAGTTGTGGTATTGTATAAGGAAGTCGGGAGTGGCAGAAAAGTATGTGAGTGGTACAGGATATGTACAAGGGTAGTGTGGCAGTGGTGAGGACTGCAGTGGGAGTGACAGATCCGTTTAAGGTGGAGGAGGGATTACATCAAGGATCAGCTCTGAGTCCTTTCTTATTTGCAGTGGTGATGGACAGGTTGACAGATGAGATCAGACAGGAGGCCCCATGGACTATGATGTTTGCAGATGACATTGTGATCTGTAGTGAGAGTAGGAATCAGGTTGAGGAAACTCTGGAGAGGTGGAGATATGCTCTAGAGAGCAGAGGAATGAAGGTTAGCAGGGCTAAGACAGGATATATGTGTGTAAATGAGAGGGAGGGTAGAGGAATGGTGAGGATGCAGGGAGTAGAGTTGGTAAAGGTGGACAAGTTTAAGTACTTGGGATCAACAGTTCAGAGTAATGGTGAATGTGGAAGAGAGGTGAAGAAGAGAGTAGAGGCAGGGTAGAATGGGTGGAGAAGAGTGTCAGGAGTGATTTGTAACAGACGGGTACCAGTAAGAGTGAAAGGGAAGGTCTACAAGATGGTAGTGAGACCAGCTATGTTATATGGGTTGGAGACAGTGGCATTGGCAAAAAGGCAGGAGTCAGAGCTGGATGTGGCAGAGTTAAAGATGTGAAGATTTGCACTCGGTGTGACTAGGATGGATAGGATTAGGAATCAGTATATTAGAGGGTCAGTTCATGTTGGACAGTTTGGAGGCAAAGCAAGAGAGACGAGATTGCCTTGGTTTGGACATGTGCTGAGGAGGGATGATGGGTATATTGGAAAAAAGATGCTAAGGATGGAGCTGCCAGGTAAGAGGAAAAGAGGAAGGCCTAAGATAAGGTTTATGGATGTGGTGAGAGAGGACATGCAGATGGTTGGTGTGACAGGGCAAGATGCAGAGGATAGGAAGAAATGGGAAGAGATGATCCACATGGATCATATGGTTTTGGCCATATGAAAGTCGATGTTTTAAAAGTTCTATCATCTGTAGTAGACCCAAGGTCTCTGGTTATTTTTTTGCCATAGGATCCCTAAATTTGATAATACTCATTTGAGCTTAATTTCCTCATTCTTCCACTTTATATAGATTTTATTCAAATTAGTGACACCTCTATAGGGTCTCTGTTTATTATTTTTGTTATTGATCCCTAAATCTGGCAACACCCCTTTTGATTTGCTACTGTCAAAACCATAGTAATAGTAGTTAGGAATGTTGTCAAAATATTTGCTAATAGCACCCTTTCCAAACTTGAAGTTCACAAACACCAACCAGAAGCTGCAAAATCCACAACAAAAAGCGGCAGGACCCAGAAATGGCAACTAGTCCAAGTTTATTCACTAAAACAACCATGATTAGTGCTTTCACCTGTAATAAACAAACTTCATCAGATGAGATTCACTTGAATAGTCCACCATATTTAAAACCCATCCCATCATGTGACTTCCAGTATATCACATTTAAAGATCCCACACACAATTATAAGCAACAGAACCACTTAAAAACATACTTAGAAAAGATGGAAAAATGAAAAAATTACTAAACAGCCATTAAAATAATTATTAAGAAAAATATATATGTAAAAACAATCATCTCTGAAAAGCTTTAAAGCTGGCTGAACAGATACCAACTCATTTAAGCCTGGACTCCCACTTGCATTATATTTCAATTGCCATAGCAATTCCTTTTTGTCCAACTGTAATCCCAAGGGACCACCCCTTGGATTTTCAATCAACTTCTCCAAAACACTGAATTTAAAACAATGTATAGGATGCAATTTGGTGTGCTTAGCCAAAGCATTTGTTTCTTGTGCTTTAGAAATGGATGCAATTTGGTGTGCCTAGCCAAAGAATTTGAATTAGAAATGGCATACGTTTCCTTATCCTATCTTTTAATGCCCTTTCCATCCTGCCCTCATAAAAGGTGGTAGTAGACTCGCATAGGGCTGCACACACCACTCTTTTTGTATTACAGTTATAATTACCATGCATTTGATACATCTTCCCATTGATAACAAATGCCTGGGTACATTTTATACAGGGGCAAGCTCTACAAAACCCATATCTTTTCATGGTAAAATCTTGATTGTCTGAGGAAGAATTAACAGGCATTTCCAGGAAATCTTTTAAGTTTTTACCTCTTCTGAAAAATTATTGTTCACTTGTCTCCTAACTTGCTAGCCAACTCATGATCTTCCCTAATAATTACCCAATTTTTCATAATTATTCTTCTAACTTCTGCTTAGTCTAAAGAAAAAGTGGTAATAAAGGAACTCTTGTGCTTATCAATCAGAGCCAAAACAGTTCCACTTATTTGAGTCATTACTTCAGGCCCCACATTAAATGATGACCCCCCCCCAGCCTACTTGAGGGTGTCAACTGTGGCTTTAAAATAGGCACATATAAATTGTTCTGTCTTTTAATCATGACTTCATCTACAGATGATCAACAAAGGCTTCAGGATATCCACATCCCAAAAACATGGATTTTAACAAAAAAAAATTCTTCCACAAAGTCTTCATATGATGATGTCATTCATGCTGCCTGAACCAACTGTCCTTTTAAAGCTGCCTTTTTCTCCTGGAGAGGGTGATTACTTTCAAAATGTAAAAAAAACATTGAATATGTGGGCTTCCTATATATTTCAGACACCAAACACCCATTGGTGTCCTTTCTATGTGCCACATCCAGACATGCAATGGCATGGTCACTCACCTCAAACTAAAATTTTAGAAAACCAGTACAGCTGTTGATGTATTGCTTGAAACTTGAAATTGTCTCCTGGTGCCCTGTTCATATGAGAAAAATGTCATCCTGGTACCTAGTGTACATGGTCCAGGATTCTTTGAAGCTACTGTTAAACAAACACTTCTCCTTTCAGGTAGTCATAACTGCGTTGGCATAGATGACCCCACAAGTTGCAGCCATTGCCACACCTTTTGTTTGCAGAAAAAAATGTTTTTCAAAAATATGTAGTTATTATATAAAACTAGTTCCATAAGATCACAAAGCAAATTAATTTTATCTTGATCCAGATCTGAATAAAAATGTAAAAATTCTGCAAACCATTCCAGTCCCACATCATGTGGGCTCACCAAATACAGATCTTTTACGTTAATGGTAACAAACAAGCCATGAGTGACTGTCTCCACATCATTACACATCTGTAAAAATTGCAAAGAACCTTTTACCAAGTGCTTCAACCACTTGAACATATGGTTTCACCTTAAAGTTCAAGTACTTTTCAATAGCTGATGTGATGGAATTCCTGGCATCCACAATTGGATGAAATGGCGGATTGACTATGTCCTTGTGGAGCTTAAGGACTCCAAATATTGTGGGGATAACAGCTTCTTTTATACACAAATACTCATATTCTTCCTTCTTTATTTCACCCTGCATAAACATATCAAACAGGGTGGAGTAAATTCTACTACAGCCCATGTGCACCTCATTTTTTGACACCTGGGAATATGAATCCTGGAACAAGATGTCATATGTTTTACTGGTATAAATAACACTGTCCATTAAAATGACCCCTCCCCCTTTATCCGGTTTCATGAACTGGATACCTTGCAATTTTAGACTACTAATGGCCTGTAACTCCTCCCTTTGGATGTTAGAAGGACCTTTTTGTCTTCTATAATCTAGGCCAAGTCGTAGTTCTAAGTTGTACATTCTCTCATAGATGTTCAAAAGTGGATGCGGGGGGGGGGGTAAATATACTAGGCACTCTTAGGTAATTTGCCTCATCCGACCCATTAATTTATTATTAGAAAAAATAGAATTGTTATGGCAAATAAGGTTGAATACCTACATGTACCCAGGTCTCAATGATGACCCACTAATTTATTATTAGAAAAAATAGAATTGTTATGGCAAATAAGGTTGAATGCCTACATGTACCCAAGTCTCAATGATAAATGTTCGATAATGTGTTTATTGAAATTGAAGAATCTAGAAAGATAAAAACTTAGAATGCATTAATAAGGCAATATGGAATGAAATTTTGTTACGTGCTTTTAAAGTAATATTATTATAATTATTTATATTTACATACATGAAGATGTATTTGGTTTAGAAATGGTTGTTTTATCATTTTTAATGCCTTCATTCTTAATACCTTTATATATGAACATAACAAAATATTTATTAATCATTATGTATAAATTCACCTATATATGGGTGAATATTAGTTTGGTATTTTGTGATGTCATGCAATGGTGAATGGAAGAAAGTACTTAGTTTTAAATTTATGTATACAATATGGTAAAATAAATTTTAGGGTTGTGTTCATAAACACACATATTGGAATAGGAACATGTATCATGAACACAATACAAATTTTATATATACATATATAAAATAAAAATATAAAAAATATGAATATAGTGTTATATATACACACAATCACATATATATATATATATATATATATATATATATATATATATATATATATTAATTTTTTTAAATAAAAGGAAGCTGCTATTAGAGTAATAGATGCATCGCATTTCCTGTACAATATAAATATAAACAATATATATATATCCATTTTAGTTATAACATATTGGGTTTTAATTGATTGTACATTTTATATTAATATTTAAATTCAGGATTATAATATACATATTTTATTAGAGTCAATGGAAACATTCGTGAGGATGTATGTATTACAAGTAATATAGCTTTAAATGTTTAATAGTACCAATGCGTTTTTTGGCACCAATTTGTTTCATAGTTTATAAAAAGTTTGAATGTAATGGACTGCTGATTTTCTGAAGTAGTCCTACTAATTAGTAAGACAAAAAAAGTTTTGATTTTGTGCGTTTTAATTAATAAAAGCGGTAGTTGTTTCATATATCAGCTTTCCTGGCATTTTTCACTAGTTTCTGATAAATATTCACTCTCCAGCTGTAACTTAAGACGTTTACCCACTTTGTATTCAAATTCATCCAGCAGGTTGGACAAACTATTATTTCTCATATCTGGCTGTATTTCCACACCAAACAAAAATCTCTGCTTTAGGCAATTCACCACATCTGGTACTACATAAGTGTTGTCCATGCAATCACTCACTTGTATCAGATCACTACTCGTATTCATAGTAGGAACATTTTTTTATGCTGTGCTGATTTGTTACAAACCGCGAGAAGCTCCATTCACAAAATTCCCTTGATTGCCACCTCCTTGTAGTGAATCCAGCTTCACTGACAATTGTTGAACCAGAGCAGTGAGGTTAAGCACTGATCTGTTAACCCCTTCTAGATCTGCTTCTGAAAACAAGGGCTGTGATCCAGTAGTTGCTCTGGATGCCATGCTGCGCAAACCAGAAGTAAACAAAGTTCACAAACCACAAATTGTAAAATCCACAATAAAAAGTGGCAGGATCCAGAAACGGTAACTTGTCCAACTTTATTCAGTAAAACAACCATGATTAGAGCATTCATCTTTAATAAACAAACTACCATATTTAAAACACATCCCATCATGTAACTTCCAATGCATCACATTTAAAGAGTCCACACACACAATTATAAGCATTGTAAACTACATCACATAATACTAGCAGAACAGTTTTAAAAAGACAGTTGGTTCTGGCAGCACAAGTTACATCATCATATAAAGACTTTGTGGAATAATTTTTTTTTGCTAAAATCCATGTTTTTGGGATGTGGATATCCTGAAGCCTTTGTTGATTCATCCATAGATGAAGGCATGATTAAAAGACAGAACAATGTATTTGTGCCTATTTAAAAGCCACAGTTGACACCTCCAAGTAGGCTGGGGGATCATCATTTAATGGGGGGGGGGCTGAATCAATGACTCAAATAAGTGAAACTGCTTCAGCTCTGATTGATAATTACAAGAGTTCCTTTATCACCTCTTTGCTTTAGACCAAGCAGAGGTTAGAAGAATAATTATGAAAAATTGAATAATTATTAGGGAAGATCATGAGTTGGCTAGCAAGTTAGGAGATAAGCCAACAATTTTCAGAAGAGGTAAAAACTTAAAATATTTCATGGAAATGACTATTAATTCTTCCTCAATCAAAATTTTAACATGAAAAGATGTGGGTTTTCTTGAGCTTGCCCCTATATAAAATGTACCCAGGCGTTTATCAATGGGAAGATGTATCAAATGCAAGGCAATTATAACTGTAATACAAAAAGAGTGGTGTATGCAGCCCTATGTGAGTCTTGCTCTGCCTTTTATGTGGGAAGGACGGAAAAGGCATTAAGATAGGATAAGGGAACATGTGTATGCCATTTCTAAAGCACAATAAACAATGCTTTGGCTAGGCACACGAAATTGCATGCTACATGATGTTTTCAATTCATTTTGGAGAAGAAGATTGAAAATCCAAGCAGTGGTCTTTTGGGGTTACATTTGGACACAAAGGAACTGCTGTGGCAAAGAAAGCAACATACACATGTAAAAACATGCTGAATAATTAAGAAACATCTAAATGTAAAAATTAAAAAAGAGGATGTATGAACATGTATACACCATTAGAATGGGAAACATGGACAATGCTTTAACAAAACATGCTCTAACATGTAAAGATTATAAGAAGTTTTTTTTTTACTGTGACTGATTTTGTACCAAGTGATTTTAATGGGGGCAGGGAGGGTGAGTTGAACTATAAAGAATTTAGGTGGCAGATATTGTTTAATGCCTACAACAGCCCTAGGTTAAATAACAATGTTAATTACAAAGTAGTATTAAATAGAAGGTTTCATCAGAATAAATACAAATTAATTATTTTTTTTTAAGTTTTACATTTAGAGGTTTCATAATTGTTCGGTGGGTTTTTACATGTGTATGTTGCTTTAATTCTTCAAGGTTTTTCAGGATGGAGGTTATTTAAATTGATTGTTTTTTCATTGGATAATTGTATAAGTCATTTTGCTATATATTGGCATAATTTTTTCTGTAGTAAATGTTCTGATGAAGACCTTTGTTATTGGTCGAAAGCGCTTAACTGTGTGATTTTGTGTCGATAAACTACTGAACTTCTGAGTGTGTCCTTTTTTCCAACACAGTGGATTTACTGATTTTTTTTTTTTTGCTTTCATATAACTGTTTTGAGACTATTGAGTGTTTTTTTTTCCTCAAATACTTTAACATTGGTTAACCCCTCTAAATACTTATTTTCCATATCTCTTTCTCTCAGTTCTACCAAATTTTAAATTCCTGTTTAATTTTATCTCACTCCCTTATCACTTCTGCAAAAATTATATATTCTCTAATAAATACTGAATCATTTCCACTACCCACTCCTTAAATTCCTCTCTTTTTATCAAATAAGTAGGAAAGTGCCAGTGTCTCATTTTTACTCGATTATCCGGTATCATTCTTAATCTTTATGATCTGACATTACTCAAGGTGTTTCAATTAAGTACTCATGCTCATCAGATATATAACCTCTCTCCAGTGTAATCCAGTCACTGCATCTTGAGGAGTAATATATAAATTGTTTCTGGGCTGCTGCCAGCAAGTTCACATCTTCCATTCTAGATATTCTCATATTTCTTCCGAAATTTACCCTTTTTTGTTACACTTTCTCTTCTAGATTCCCGAGATACATCCTCACTGTACATCAGGTTTCAGTCACAACCCATGAATAATAATATCTGCTAAAAGCAAATTAGCTCTCTCATAATTCTCTTACGCTCATTAATAGTAGTTTTACATGGAGTATAAAGACATGCCAGTGTAATCCGCCTTCTCTGCTATACCCCCTTATAGACACAACTCTACCATTATTATCTTTCTTCATGTCTTTTATTACTTTTGGAGATCCTCTCACAATCAATACTATTGCTTCTCTTTATCCATGATACTCTGTTGAAAATACATTCTGAAATCATTTATTTGCCAAATTCACCTATTCATTTTATCGAAATGTGTCCCCTGTAACATTGCTATTTGCACCATCCTGTCCACACCTGCAATGTCATTTGCACTACACAATAAGTGGTATGACTATTGCTTTCACATATACTACATGACATTATTTTTTTTTAATATAGCTTTTCAATTTGCAACTTACGTACACATATTAATGTTTGGAAGGCTGATCTTCCTATCTCTTTTTGAACCCATATTGCATTTTCATAGATTATTTCTTATTTCAATAAAATATTCAAAAATGTAAATTTTCATTTTTTTATCCCACAACCCCATTTAACTCACAGTTAACACAACATTATGCATACTATCCAAAATGTAAAGTTACCCCACCATGTAGGAGCAATTGCTCCAAACAGAAAGCTACACCCTCAGGCTGTACCTATTCAAAAACTTGGTTTAATCATGATATGCATGTTAGAGGCTTGTGTTCCTTCAGGCACCAACACCATCCATTCTTTTCCCATTTCTACTGCATGCTGTCAGTTAACTAACTTTTTTGCCTTAAGAAAACATGCAATGGCTAGCCTAAATTAATATTGTAGACCATCTACTGTTATGTTTTATACTGAATTTATAATTCACCACATAACAGGAACAGGCAAGCAAAAACTGAGGGTAATGCTACTCAATGCTAGAAGTCTAAATCTCAAAATGCACTCACTCGAGGCACTCCTTAAAATGGAGAACATCAATATCTGTGCAGTGACTGAGTCCTGGTTCACGGCTCCAGAGAGCACCCCTGCACTACCAGGCTATAACCATACCACACTTTTCGGCCATGTAACCTGGACCAAAATACCAAAGGTGGAGGTGTGTCCATATTCTTTAAGGATATCCACACCTCCAGGCTAGTTGCTCAGCACAATGCATCTGAGGTTATCCAAGTGTAACTAAACTCTGGGCAAAACTGCAATTCAAATTGTAGCTTGCTACAGATCCCCCACCATGCCCCAGGATTCCAACTCCTCTTTTCTTGATGTACTGGAAAATATTAGGGTTCAACCAAACACCCCACCATTAACTGGGAAAACTATTCATATACCAACTCCTTAACACTTTCTGGAATTCATAAACTCCAATGCCCTAGATCAACTTATCCACACCCCCACCAGGGGCAACAATATCCTAGACCTAGTCATTACCAACATGATTGACCGGTGTTCCATACCTAAAGTCAACTCCTCGTTGGTCTGATCCGACCATAAGCTAATCACCCTTGATATCCACATCCCGCCCCCACCCCCCATTAAGGAAACCACAGTAAAAAATGTCTCCAAAGCCAACTTCATGCTTCTTGACAGAAATGGTGAACTCATGACACCCATGCAAATGGACATACAGTTACAACTGCTGAATCCTACACAAATGCATTCTATAAGCACTTACACGAATGCATGGATCGTGCTATCCCAAACAGAACCAAGACGCTATCCTCCAAAAAAAGGAAGCCAATCTGGTGGTCCCTTGCCATAAACAAACTGTACAACAGAAGGAAGAAACTGTTGGAAAAGAGAGTAAAATCCCATGACTGGAGGAGCTCCCTGGTCAGCCTCAGTAAGAAGCTGAGATCCCTTATAAGATCCTCCAAAGCTAGCTATGAAAACAACATAGCCACTAATTCCAAGGACAACCACAAAGCATTCTATAGCTATGTCAAGAATCTCAATGGCAGCACCCAGATCTGCTCTGAGTTACAGCACAAAGGCACGAAAATTACTGATATTACCAACATCCTGGCAGATAGGTTCAGTGCTAACTTTACCCCCCTACTCACCCCCTAAAGGGCCCATATCTCTACAGGAAGAATGCAAGAGTCCCTGTAATCACAACTATGCAGGTAAAAGCTGCACCCTCTAAAGCCAAAAACATCCATGGGTCCGGACAACATCCCAGGCTGTGTTTTACACGAACTTCAGAATGAACTGGCTCCCCATTTAAGCACCATGTTCAAGAATAGCCTTGCATCAGGTTTTGTGCCCACTGAATGGTGCACAGCAACAGTTATCCCACTCCACTGATCCTGGGAACTATCGACATATTAGCCTGATGAGCCTGGTCTGCAAGGCTATGGAATGTATCATCATGGAACTCATAAACAAAGACATTGGTAACCTCCAAACTCTGGATCCCACCCAGTTCGGGTTTGTGAAAGGCAGATCATGCCTCCTGAACCTGATCAACTTCTTTGAGGCAGTCATCAAAGCCATAGATGAGGGTAAGGTGGTTCACACAGCCTATCTTGATCTCGCCAAGGCTTTCAACACCATCCCCCATTCTGGAATTATAACTAAACTAGGTATAAATCCCTACATCACAAGATGGGTTGCCAACTGGCTCACTGCCAGAACCCACACTGTAAAAGTTGCAGATTCCAAATCTGACCTCAAAGTAGTGACAAGTGGAGTACCACAGGGTTCAGTCCTGGGACCTCTCCTGTTTAGTATCTACTTCTCTGAAGTACAGGCTAACATAGAAGGCCTCTGGCTTACGAAGTTTGCAGATGACTGCAAACTAGGAGCCATAGTCAAGTCCCCAAATGATGTGGACATCCTACAGAAGGGCCTCGCTGAGACAGATGCCTGGTGTCAGAGACATGGCCTCAGGCTCAATGCCAAAAAGTGCAGTGTCATCCCCTTTGGTAAAAACTCTGTTCCCATGAGCTACCACATAGGCAGCAATCTACTTAACACCAAATGCGTGATAAGAGACCTTGGGACCCAGGTGGACAGTAGTCTGTCCTTTGATAGTCACATCACCAGAGTAGTCTGGAAGTCCTATGTGGCACACCATCATAAAAGGGTTCTCCTCCAGGAAAAAAGAGATCATTGTTCCCCTCTACTCGACAGTCATTAGACCCATAATAGAGTACAATGCCCCTTTTGGAATGTACCTCACAAGACATCTGCAGCAGCTGGAAAGGCCACAGAAGTACCGCAAAAAGAGGATTACTGGCCTCAAACAAATGCCCTACACTGACTGCCTCAAAAAACTCCAGCTTTACTCCGTAGCATATTGCCTACTTCAAGGTGATCTCTGCCTAACATATAAAGTTATGTCAAACCCAGAGCTGTTGGACATGCTACCCCTAAAGAAATCCCAATCCCTCCAAGCTACATGCTCTAGGGACCTAAACCTTACCACCACAATAAACAGGACATGCTGGAGGGATAGATTCCTGTCCCAGAGACTTCCCATACTCTGGAACAGGTTACCCATCTATGTCAAGCAAAGTTCTTTATTAGCACTCCAAGAAAAATCTTGATGAGTGCATGGGAAATAGGAAATACACCCCGGGGATCACTTCTGTGTCTCTGCTTGACAGTGGCACAGAAAAATAACTTTCTTGGGTGGTGTAAGCCAGGGAACCTTGTTGGCTAGGCTTACATAGGCCCTTGAGCTGATAGCCTAGTACGTACCTATGAAGTGTTCAATATTGCTAGCAATGCATCAATTTGCAAACAATATTGCCTTCAATGTGTCAGACTTCCCTTAATTTAAATGAGCTGCTTGTCAGTTTCCTCTAAATACTAACTATAGTGCTTTGCATGCAAATGATTGACTGCAGATCTTAAACTCTGTTTTTCTTGATCAGGTTTTCTTTACAGCTAGATTAGTCTATAAGAAATAATATTAATTTTTATTCCAACTGAAGTTTGGAGAGAAGTTGTACAGCAATGACATTTTGTATAAACAAATTATCAGACAACACTCGCAGAAAATAATTAATCCCCCCCAATATATCTTCAGTTGGGAGCAAACATTATTAGAGTCAGTTTTGTTATAGCTATTTATTTTTACATTTTTGACAGAGGTAGACAGTGTTCTGTGTAGAGATATGCCAGAAATGAGTATGTGGGGTATATCTTACTGATCTTAACATTTTTTTTTCTATTAGGAATTTTACCATTTTTGCAGATAAAATAAAGATCATAAATGGATCATTTATATAATCTTTAAAACAAATAATTTTATAAAGCTCTAATGAGAGAGATAAAGTATATTTATTCTTACAGACTACACAGCACCCATATTCTATTAGTTTAGGAGTCTTTTTTATCCTGGGCAAGTGAAAGGTCATAAAAGTGTAACGCATCACTTCTAATTCCATAAAACAATATTCAGTCTTGAGGAACTAAATTAAATTCTGAGATTACAGATGGAAATGACTTTAAAGTGACACTTTTAAGACACACCAACCTATGAAATCAATCATGTCCCCCATGTACTATCACTCTAATATCCTTCAGACAAGCAAAAGAGAATACAAACTTTGAACCAGATTTTTAATCCTACATGACCCTTTATGGCAAATTTAATTTTTATAGATGTTAACATAAAATGATTTAGTTAGTAAGTATACATTATATTGAATATAATTCCATAAAGGTAACCACACTCAATTTCCAGTAACATCCATAGAAGTGTTACTTAGTTTCATCTTTCTTGATTTAAAGAGGATTATATGCAGATATTACCAAGCTTTAAAGCTGTCATATTCAATGTATAATGATTCTAAAAGAGGATTTATTAGTACAGCTTTTGACATCAGGCTATTTTATTCCTTCTTATTCCAAGATCTTATATGCCGATTATAAGCAAGCATTTTAAAACTTAATTATCTTACCAAAGTTCCTAACATATAGCTGATTTGGGGAAAGAGACATCAAATTATATATAAAACTTTGGGAAGTAATATTTTTTATAAGATGAAGTCTGTTTTTAAAATCATTCATTAGTTTATTTCAGGTCTCAGTTTGTCTGGATATTACATCCATGTTTTTTTTTCAAACTGTCCATGTCTTATTCTAGGTTTCTCTTATTATTTTCCCCAAGAAGATTAATACTTGGACTTCTTGACATAAAATGAGTTCCAGGGAGATTGATATACAATCTGCTTTTTTTATATTAGAAATTTGGCTTTATGAGAATTACATTTCAATTTAGACATTTCCTCAAAGATCTGTGATTACTAAAATTGCTTCCATGGAAGATAAAAGCAAGAATATCATCTGCAAAAACCATTACCTTAGCTTCACAATTGTAGATCAGTGTGTTTGTGTGTATGTACCTTTAAGAAGTTATCAATGGGCTTGCACAAGTGCATAAATACTGAGCATGTGAGAGCATGACTGCCATTTTTGTAGTAAGCTGTTGAGATGTGAACACATATGTATGCAAGGTCTGTCTGTTAATCAGTTCATTTATATTTTATGATACTGCTATCCATCCTGAGATGTGTTTCTGTGTAATAAAGCATCTAAACAAACTACCCCGCCTGCTTCGTCTTCTGTGTGCACAAGGACGAGTGAAATGGTGTCAGAAGAGGCATGGTTAAGATGACTAATAGCCAGAAAGAACTCCAGTTTCTCCAACTTGAATTCAGGAGGCATCTAGTTACCATTGGAGGAATATACAGGAGTGAATGACCTCTGTGCAACCCATAATTTGCAAAACAGGTCAGAAACAAATTTCAGATGTTAAAACTTGTCAAATAAGTTCTCATTTACAAAACATAAAATGCAGTACACAAAATGCTATAAACTATACTAAATGAATTGAAATGTCTGAGATTGCTAAGATTATTCAAATTACTATGGAAAATGTTTGAAATAAAGACTGAATTGCATAAAATTAATAAAATAATGAGAAACAACCACATTTCTGCTCAGTACATATTTTACATATTAAATAAGGCGATCAGAGTTACAAGTGTGTGAGGTGTTCACGTTTGTGCATTATTACAGTATAGTTATTTTGGAAAAAGAGCATATTTAGCAAAGTACAATGTTTCAGAAAGTTTATTGTGCATTTGAATGCTACTGCAAATGATGAGAGGTCTGTTTGTATACAAGTGCAAGGGCCATATTTTCAGTGTGTTTCCACATACTTTGTTGGCATGGTAGATGGAGTTTGAAAACTAGGTCCATTAGTGTTTGATGCTAATATTGCAGATAACTGGAGTGTGTTTGAGCAACAATACATTTTTATACAGGCTGCATTTCCTGATAAAGATGACCATACAAAGGCATTTATTCTGCTTAATGTAGGTGGGTCAGAAGCCATAGAAAGGGAACATTCATTTGTGTATGCACCAGCTATCTTTGCAGAAGAAGGGGAAAACCATCATATTATTGTACAGCCTGAGTCAAGGGAGGAGCCCGAGTGCTAAAAACACAAATTTAGAGAAATGTGTAACCCTCAGACAAACATTAAAATGGAAAGGCACTTATTTTACTACACAAGAGATCAGAAGCCTGGTGAAACTTTTGCAGCATACATAACTGACTTGAGAAACAAAGCTAAGATGTGTAGACTTGGTTATCTAAATGATGAGTTGATACAAGACAGACTTGTGCGAGGTATTAAAGTTGATGCTGTGAGAAAGATTTTGCTTTGTGACACTGAGATTTGTCAGATATACGAAAAGCACAAATATGCTTACTAATGAGAAAAGCATGTTTCCAGTAACTTCTAGAGCTCATGTTGATAGCATGCAGCACGTGGTTAAAAGAAACATGACCAAGTACATGGCAGCAACGGTAGCCCCTGCAGCACTCACTGGCAAACTCCAGAGCTTTCTAGCAAATTCCAGAGTTCACACAGTCTCAGTGAAGCATAAGAGTGAGTCAGCAAACTCAAAGCAAGAGCCAGCACCTAGTTTCATTACCAACTGTCATTAATTGTGGTGGAAGTCATGAATCTTAAAAGGCAAAGTGCTTAGCTTTTGGTCAACAATGCTACAAATCTAATTAATGGAATCACTTCAAAAAAATTTGTAAATGAAAAAGCACACATTATTTTATTAAAAGGGAACATTTTAAGAAATGAGTTGATCAGTTAGGATGCAGTGACCCTACTTTTCATGTTGATGGCGTGTCAGTGCTTAGTGAAATAGTTAATGCAGGAGATTTATTGGTAAAGAATGAGGATATTTGTACTGTTTGGATAAATGGAAAAAACAGAGAGCTCAAAGTTGACACAGGCTCAAACTACAATGTCATGCCAGCAGACACATTTGCTAGAGTATGTCATGATGAAAAGCTTGATTTGGCAAAGTGTGTCAATCCCGTTTCCTATGGTGGGGAAGAAATTCATACCAAAGGCTCAGTAATGCTTTCATGTTACTCTTCTGGGAGATGCTATGACTTGTCATATTTTGTGGTCAGGAGGCACATCCAGTCATTATTAGGACTCATAGATGCTTTGAAAATGGGACTGATTTCATTTAATAAGGAAATCCATCATGTTAGCTTCAAAGACTACTGTTCTAATTTCACCCAGTCTATTTTTTCTTCATATGCTGATCTTTTCAAAGTCAAACTAGGCAAACTTCCAGTTGTGTACTCCATGTGGTCAGACCCAGATATCAGGCCAGCTCACAGAGTTCCAGTAGCCATACAGGACAGAGTCAATGCACAGTCAAAGAAGTTGCTTCTATTATGCCAAATGCCACTGTTTCTGTCTTAGATGCAGAGAGTCCATTTTGGCAGATTCTGCTTGACAAGAAGTCTTCTTGCTCACTACTTTCAGTGCTCCATTTGGCAGGTACAGATTTCTAAGAATGCCATTTGGGATAAATTCAGCAAGTGAAGTCTTTAAGTGTGAAGTAAATGACATACTAGTAGGAGGTAATGGTGAAACACAGCATGGCAGAAACCTCAGAAAAGTTCTGGAAAGGGCACATCAAGTGAATCTTAAACTGAATCCTCAGAAATGCAAATTCAGGCTACCAAATGTCACTTATGTTAGTCACTTATTTACCAATTCAGGCTTATGACCAGACCCTTCTAAGCAAACAGCCATTCTTGAAATGCCAGCACCAGACAATGTTCAAGCCCTAAAATGTTTTCTTGGCATGGTCAACTATCTAAGTAAGTTTATTCCAGACTCGAGTCAAACATCAGCACCACTCAGAGAGCTAACATGCAAAGATGTATCTTGGTCATGATTAGAACAACACCAGAGAGCATTCAATGTCTTGAAACAAAGAACTGCCAGTCCACCATCTCTCAGATATTATGATGTTCACAAGCCAGTTACTCTTTCATGTGATGCTTCGAAATTTGGTCTTGGTGCAGTCATTCTACAAGAGGATCAACCTATTGGCTATACATCTAGAATTCTTACCCAAACTGAAATTTAGTATGCTCAGATAAGGAACTTTTGGCAATTGTGTTTGCATATTCCAAGTTCCATGATTATGTTTATGGTAGACCTATCCAGATCAAAATAGACCACCAGCCTTTAGTCACTATTCTGAGAAAGCCTATGAACATAGCTCCAGCTAGATTGCAATACATGATGCTGAAATTGAAAAAGTATAATTTCAATCTTGTCTACAAGAAAAGCATACTTCTTTATCTAGCTGATACATTATCCAGATCACACAGAACCACTGAACAGCATGAAAATGAATGCCTTGATTTTGAAGTCATGGAAGTGTGTAATTTTTCTTCCATATGTCTTTATGAGCTTAGAGATCACACAGCCACAAAACCAGTTTTGCAGAAGCTCAACTCCATTATCAAACATGGATGGCCATCAAAGCAATCACTACCTCAAGAAGCACAACCTTATTTTTCCATACAGAGATTAGATTTTGTTTGACAATGGTATCATTATGAAAGGTCCTAAAGCTATTGTCCCAAAATCCTTGCAAGAGTATATCACCATCTTGCATCGAGGTGACCCAGGAGCAGACTCTACAAAAAGAGGGGCAAGAGGACTAGTATTTTGGCCTTCTATGTCACAAGATATTGAGACAGTATGTTATCTTGTTCCATGTGTAATAGTACTAAATCACATCAACAGAAAGAACTGCTTTAGCTAAACCAGATTACTGAACTACCTTGGTCGATAGTAGCCACAGACATTTTTGAGTGGAATGGCCAACATTATTTAGCATTAGTAGACTCTTATTCAAATTGGTTCAAGATTGACCTACTTCCCAATTTAGCATCCAGTACTGTCATCACCAAGATAAAATGTCATTTTGCAGTTCATGGATCTCCATACATTATTATTATTATTATTTCAGGCAATGGCATGCAGTTTACAAGCCAACAGTTCAAAAGATTTGCTAAAGAGTGGGACTATACTCATGTCGCAAGTAGCTCAGAGTCTCCTCAGTCAAATGGTTTGGCAGAACACATAGTTCAGACTGCAAAACACTTACTAGATAAGTCAAAATGAGATAACAGTGATGTTTTCCTGAATCTTTTAAATCTTAGAAATATTCCATGTGATAAAGATCTTGGTTCACCTGCTCAGACACGTCTGTCAATACAAACCAGAACCACGTTACCAATCAGTAGTCAATTTTTGGTTCCATGTGTCAAGAACAGCAGGTCAGTGAAAGTCAATCTGTTGAGTAAGCATTCAATCCAGACGTCCTATTAAGACAAGACCAGAAAACCACTCAATCCATTACAAAAGGGAGTAGTAGTAAGAATTCAAATGTCCAGAGGTTATGATTGGATTGGAGTTGTGAAACGTATTTGGTCAGGGCCCAGATCGTACATTGTGGAATAACAAGAAGCAGAATTGGAAACATTTGCTACCAGTATCCAAGCCTATACCACAGTATATAGTCTGTGAGAAAGACTCTTCATCTCAGAGTGAGTTCTCCAGTGTTCCAGTACCAAAAGAAGTTCCAGAGAGTATTCCCATTCCTGTGATGAATCTCAAAGTTCCTGATATGAGTTGTTTACTGAAGACCGTCCCTGTTGCTAAACCCAGTCCTCATTGTTATGTAACTAGATCTGATCGTATTTCCAGACCATGTTACAGATACATGGCAACTTGGACATAAATGTTGTGTTTATTTTCTAATGTCTACATTCATGCATGTTTAACTGCAATGTCTTTATTAAGGACAATATTTTCTAAGGAGGATGTAGATCAGTGTGTGTGTATGTACGTTTAATAAGTTATCAAAGGGCTTGTACATGTGCATAAATACTAAGCATGTGCAAGCCTGACTGCCATTTTTTAGTAAGCTGTTGAGATGTGAACATGTATGTATGTAAGGTCTGTCTGTTAATCAGATTGTGTATATTTTATGCTGCTGCTATCCATCCTGTGTTTCTGTGTAATAAAGCATCTAAACAAACTACCCTGCTTGTACTCCTTGAAGGCTTTTGCCAAAGCGCTTGAGGTGTAATAAATCTTGTTGACTGGTTCCTGGTTGTTGTATTTTAAATGAACTACCCTGCCTGCTTCATCTTCTGTGTGTAGAAGGACGAGTGACAATAATTACTCCCCATCTTTATTCCAAGCATCTTATCGTTTACCCTAATACCAATTACTACTCTCTTAATTACTAAAGCAAACAATAATTGGGACATTGGACACCCTTGTTTTGTGCCCTTTTTAATGCCAACTGCTTTAGAAGAAAATGCCTCCAGTTTTATATATGGTTTATTGTTTTATATACATTTTTTATTGATGTAATGAAGTGAGTTGGACTGTATGTATATTCCCAACATAGTCAATCAAAAGTTTTTCTGTAGTGACACCTATAAATAATGCTTCTTGCTTGTTACTGTTTAAAATATTAGTGTCAACAGTCTTTTTATGTTGACTTGCGTTGGTCTTATAAAAATAAACTTGCAAGAAGCAGATGGTTCAAAGGGAAAAAGAATCACAGTGTCTAAAACTAAAATTAGATCCCAGGGGAGAGAAGTTCTCTTACTGGAGGTCTTAAGAGGGTAGTACCTCTTAGGAATGCCTTGCATAACGTATGGGACATGATATTGGACCCCATTTCTCCCATATGGAAATTAGAAATGGCAGCTAACTGACCTTGGATAGTAGCTGCAGCTGCTCCTCGGTCATAGGCTTCAGCAAGAAATTCAAGAATCTTTGAAATGGGAGCAGTAAAGGGATCAAGCTGATTTTTGTCTGCCCAACAGAACCTCTTCCATTTACTAGCATATTGTTTCCTAGTAGTGGGCCTATGGGAGGAAATTAAAATGTGGTGAACTACCGGAGAAACATCAGAAAGCCTGGCTAAGACCGGAAATGGAGAAACCAAGCGGTGAGCTTCAGAGTTTGAATGGAAGGATGGAGAGCCCCGACTGATGCATCAGAAGATCTCGCACTGGGTCCAGGATCCAAGACTCCCCATGTAGATGAGGCCAAAGGAATGGGAACCATATCTGAAAAGGCCAGTAAGGGGCAATGAGGATTAGCTTGCAACCCAATGACTGTGCTTTCTGAAGAACCTTGGGGGATCAGGGGAAAAGGTGGAAGGGCATAAAGCAGTCCTAGAGGCAAATTGTGAACAAGTGCATCCCTGGGTGACTGTCCCAGTAGTGGGACTAGTGCAAAGTAACTGCTGCATTTGTTGTTGAGGGGGGTGGAAAACAGATCACAGCATGGCTGGCCCCATTTGAGTAAAATCAAGTCCGCAACTTCCTGTTTCAGGCACCACTTGTGAGGAAACAGGATAGCCTGACTGAGCTTGTCCGCTATCACGTTGGATTTCCTTGGGATGTGTGTTGCAACCAGAAAGCATTGGGAAGACATTGCCCATTGTCAAAGTCGTAGAGCCTCCTGACACAAGGGGTAAGATCTGGTTCCACCCTATTTGTTGATGTACCATACTAGTGACATATTGTCCATCTGAATTGCTATAGTCCATGTAGGTAGAGGGTCCTGACGTGCCTGCAATGCCAGCAGCACCGCTCTCATCTCCAGGGCATTGATGTGCAAGTGGTACTCGTATTCCTGCCAAGTCCCTTGAACAGTCTGTCCCAGATAATGCCACCCATCTGGGAAGCATCCGTGGTCACTATGGCTACAGGTTGGGAGGTACGGCCTGCCTACTGTCACCATAGGGGAGTGAAGCCGCCACTCCAGATCCTTTCTGCAGGATTCCATGATCAGAATCTGATGTGAAATGGGTAAATCCTGGAATGACCATTGTGCAAATAGAAGCCACTGTAGAATTCTCATATGGAAGGGAGCCATAGGGTAGAGAGTGATTGCCACTGCCATAGAACCCAGGACCTTGAGGACAAATCTTGCTTGAATTCTCTTTTGTGTGAACAGCATGAAAACTTGGTGATGACAACTGGCTCGCTGACAGAACCCACACTGTAAAAGTTGCAGACTCTAAATCTGACCTCAAAGCAGTGACAAGTGGAGTACCACAGGGTCCCGTCCTGGGACCTCTTCTGTTTGGTATCTACTTCTCTGAAGTACTAACACAGAAGGCCTCTGGCTTATGAAGTTTGCAGATGACTGCAAACTAGGAGCCATAGTCAAGTCCCCAAATGATGTGGATATTCTACAGAAGGGCCTCACTGAGACAGATGCCTGGCATCAGAGCCATGGCCTCAAGCTCAATGTCAAAAACTGCAGTGACATCCCCTTTGGTAAAAACTCTGTACCCATGAACTACCACATAGGCAGCAATCTACTTAACACCGAATGCGTGATAAGAGACCTTGGGACCCAGGTGAACAGTAGTCTCTCCTTTGATAATCACATTGCCACAGTAGTCAGGAAGTCCTTCTAAGTGGCACACCTCATCATAAAAGGGTTCTCATCCAGGAAAAAAGAGGTCATTGTTCCCCTCTACTCGACACTCATTAGACCCATTATAGAGTACAACGCCCTTTTTGGAATGTACCTCACAAAACACCTGCAGCAGCATATCGCCAACTCAAAGGTGATCTCTACCTAACATATAAAGCTATGTCAAACCCAGAGCTGTTGGACATGCTACACCTAACGAAATCCCAATCCCTCTGAGCTACATGCTCTAGGGACCTAAACCTTGTCACCACAATAAACAGGACATGCTGGAGGGATAGATTCCTGTCCCAGAGACTTCCCATACTCTGGAACAGGCTACCCATCTATGTCAAGCAAAGTTCTTCATTAGCACTCTTCAAGAAAAATCTTGATGAGTGGATGGGAAATAGGAACTACACCCCGGGGATCACTTCTGTGTCTCTGCTTGACAATGGCACAGGAAAATAACTTTCTTGGGTGGCGTAAGCCAGGGAACCTTGTTGGCTAGGCTTACATAGGCCCTTGGTCAATAGCCTAGTACGTACCTATGAACCTATGAAACTCTGGAGTCAGCCAGTTGGACCTCCCTGCATGAGTGCTGGAAGGGCCTACCAGAAAGGTATCTCTGTCGCTCTGATTCTGCAGAACCCCCTGCTGCGAGGTTGGTACCTTCCATTATTTCACTGTAGTCGGCCAAACCACGTTAGAAAAACTTTGGAAGTAAAATAAAATGTTGGTTTATTATAATAAACCAACATTTTATTTTATTTTACTTTCAACATTTTTCTAACGTGGTTTGGTCGACTACAGTGGAGTGCTTGGGATTCTTGCAGTTTTTTACTTTGTGGTTTTACCGTTTTTTACAAGTTTGTTCATCTTCCATTATTTCCCCCTCTGCCCCTAGGGGAAAAATCTCCACGTATGTCAGGTGAAGCTCCCTGGGATTTCCAGAACCACATTTTCCTGCTCTATGTCGTGGCATCTAAACATATCTGCCATTTGCAAAACCGAGAGGAAGTTCAAAACACGAATTTATGAACATCTGTATAGGATTAAGAAAGGTGACATTAATAATGCCCTAAGTAAACATGTTATTGATAGGGGTAAGGAACATACATTTAGTTTCTCTATCATTGATCAGGTAGATATGGCAGAAAGAGGTGGGAACTGGAAAGTTTATTTAGTTTGGGTAGTAAGCAAATGGCAGATATGTTTAGATGCCACGACTCCCCCAGGAATCAACGATAGCATAAGTTTAAAACCTTTTTTGATGTTGAATTAATTGTCAAGTACTTGGCCCACATAATGGATCGACATTAATGTTTATTTAACATAGGGTGTAGTTCAAGTTGTCTTAGTAACAGTTAAAGTAGTAAACCAACAAGTTCAAGAGCCACACAATATACAACAAAACACATAGTACTATGAGTTCTGAGTTTATTGATGAACATAGGGTTTCACAATGTATTAAAATGTTGCAATAGTGCAGAATGTATTTATTATCTACCATAGTCATTGTATTTAGTGTTCTGTTTTAATATTATATATTATATTATATCATAATTGATTTTTTAAGTAACATTTTTAAGTAACATTTTTGACTACATCAGCGAACTGAGTTTTTTGGCACCAAAATTGGTATAAAATCAATGTAATTAAGGAGCTAATTGGTTCTGATGAAGTCTGGAGTGTATCAGATGAAAGCGCTAAACCTAGAGGAATAGAGCTCTGTAACATTGTTTATATCAAGTTTAATTTTTCTACATTAAACAGTGGTTATCACTAGCGTTGTTGGAGTATCTTCTCTGGTCGAGTCTAAGGATTGGTTTTTGCTGTTTGGAGGTTTTAGAGATTGCCTCTAAGTAGGTGATATGATACTGAGAATAGCTGGAGTTTTTTTAGTCTATCCACATAGGGCAAGTGTTTAAGGCCTAGGATCCTCTTAGTGACGTATTTTTGTGGTCTTTCCAGTTGTTGCATATGTCTAATGAGGTACATGCCAAATGGGGCATTGTACACAATAATAGGTCTAATGAGGGAAGAGTAGAGAGAGACAATGACCTCTTTCTTCCTGGATGCAAAATCCTTTGAAATGAGATGTGCCATATAGAAGGATTTTCTGACCACAGTGGCAATGTGATTGTCAAAGGAGAGGTTGGTATCAACGATCCTACATGAACTTAGGCAAGAACTTGCAGCACCATTAGGCACCCTAGTCAACCAAAGCCTGAGTACCAGCTTCATCCCAGCTGAGTGGAGGACAGCTACTGTCATCCCTTTGCACCAAGGTGGAGTATCCACCAATCCAGGAAATTATAGACCCATTAGCCTAACTAGCCTGATCTGCAAGGTCATGGAACGGATTATCATGGACCTCATTAACATGGACACTGACAACCTCCAGACACTTGATCCCACACACAGTTTGGTTTTGTCAAGGGGAGGTCATGCCTGTTAAATCTGGTCGACTTCTTTGAAACAGTCACCAAGGTCACAGACGAGGGGAAGATGGTGCACACTGCCTACCTGACCTGGCCAGGGCCTTCGATACTATTCCCCACTCGGGTATAACAGATAAACTCTCTCAACCAGTTATCATTCCATATGTTACCAGATGGGTAACAAACTGGCTCACTGATAGAACCCATCTAGTCAAAATAGGGGAAGCCACCTCAAGTAGTACACATGTAACAAGTGGTGTACCCCAGGGATCGGTCTTGGGGCCGCTGTTTGTTATACTTCTCAGAGGTGCATTTTTATTGATGTGATAGACTTGTATTCCTCCATCCCCCACTCAGTGGCATTGGAATGGATTCAAGCGATTTTGATTTCAAAACAAGCTCCTGCTAAAGACATTTTGATGGCCAGAGAACTCTTAGACATAGTTCTTACATGCAATTATTTCTCCTTCAACAACCGATGGTTCCATTAAAGGATAGGGGTGCCCATGGGGTTCCCTTGTGGGGCCAGCATAGCAAATTTGGTGATGGCATTCTGGGAGAAAGAGTTTGTCTTTCCTAACCCATTATTTAAAGAGAAAGTCCTATTGTATACCCAATTTTTGGACGATATTTTCATCATTCTCCAAGGGGGGAGGGAAGTAGCAGACTCCATCCTGGAATGCTTTAATACATCTACTGAATTCCTTAGGTTCACTTCCAACTTTTCCATGGATAAAATTGCTTATTTGGATGTTGATCTCTCTAAGGATAACTACAGTGGTTGCTATATGGCCAACATCCATCGCAAACCTACTTTTCCAAACTCATATTTGCACTTTGAAAGCAACCACCCCTTTCATCAGAAGAGGTCGATAGTCAAGGGCCAACATGTCCGGGCAGCCAGGATGGCGACACGGGACAGTGATTTCTTAAAAAAATGTGAGTTTATCAGAGACCTCTTTTTGAATAGGGGTTATCCCGGCCATCTGATTTCAGACCTCTGTAATGAGGTAAGTCGCAAGAGGGCTAATGGGGTATATTTCCCCATTTTGGACCAGTCTATTGCAGATCAAAGTGTGTTGGTTGACGATACCCGGACTAGATCTACTTATGCCTGCAGCTTCATCACTACTTGCAGTTTGGATGCGGGGGGCTATTGCTTCTATTATTATGAAGAATTGGTGCTTACTTACACCAGACAATCAAGGTCCTTCAATTTTAGGGTTAAATCCTCAAGTCATTTACAAGAGAGGTTCCAACCTAAAAAAACATTCTTGAAAGGAAACTTAGACCTACTCAGGCACGTTTGGGCATGTTCAAATGTAACATGTGCAGATATTGCCAATACGTGAAAGTGGGAACTTATTTTGCGATCAGAGAGAGAAAGTACAAAATCCAGGGGAGGTTCAACTGTGCCAGCATACATGTGGTTTACCTGGCCCAGCGTTCTTCATGTCCAGCTTTCTATATAGGGAAAACTGACCGGAAACTGCATGAGTGCCTATATGAACATCTATATGCCATTAAGAAAGAAAAAATGGCTAATGCACTTGCTGAACACATTAGCGAGTGCCCGGGGCATGGGTTTAGCTTCACAGTGATTGATCAGATTGTGCATGATAACAAGGGGGGCCCTGCTTCCTATTTGTTGGAACTCAGAGAATTGCTTTGGCAATTGGGGTTGGAAGCATACCATTTTCCAGGCTTGAACATGTTGTCAATTTCCTGTGTTTTAAAATTGAAAAGTTTGATAAGGTAGTTTTGCTATTTCATACGTTAATGTGCAAAATTATGATACATGTTTTTTAGTAGCCTTTGTTTTTAAAAAAAAATTTTTTGCACGTGCATTGCTCCATCATGGGTCCAATTTATTAACCATGAAGTTAATTATTTATTTTATTTTAATACATATTTCTGGTTTCTTTTTTCCAAGTCAAGCCTGTTGGCTAATGACTTATTGGCTTTTAATCTTATATTGTTAAGGGAGTGTTTTATATTTACATATGTTTTTAAATAGTCTTATGCCTTTTTGTATGTTCTTTTTAATATATTGAAATTTTGTATTCCGACCACAGGTGGCAGTGTGGCAAAAGTAGGGAGTTATATTGTAGTATTTAAACAGGATGTGTTGAATGTGTTTATTTCCTGTTCTGAGGAAGTTGGTGAGGAGTCACTGACGAAAAGCTAAACAGAGACTTTGTGGCTTAAATAAACGTTGAGTACAAGTTTATTTACTTGGTTTGGACATTTTTTATGGATTTTCGAATCTGGTGTGCAGATCCCTGGCTCCTCCTTGTGTAGCAGTTGGTTTTGTCTTTTTTATCGTTGAGCTGGTTAACAAGGACATTGACAACCTCCAGACACTTGATCCCACACAGTTTGGTTTTGTCAAGGGAAGACCATGCCTGTTAAATCTGGTCGACTTCCTTGAGACAGTCACCAAGGCCACAGACAAGGGGAAGATGGGGCACACTGCCTACCTGACCTGGCCAAGCCCTTCGATACTATTCCCCACTCAGGTATAACAGATAAACTCTCTCAACCAGTATCATTCCATATGTTACCAGATGGGTAACAAACTGGCTCACTGATAGAACCCACCTAGTCAAAATAGGGGAAGCCACCTCAAGTAGTACACACATAACAAGTGGTGCACCCCAGGGATCGGTCTTGGGGCCGCTGTTTGGGATATACCTCTCAGAGGTGCAGGCCAAATCTAGTGGGTTATGGCTGACCAAGTTTGCAGATGACTGCAAGCTGGGTGCTGTCATCAACTTCCCTAGTGATGTGGACATCCTCCAAGAGGGTCTCACCCAAACAAATGACTGGTGCCAGGAACATGGCCTCAAACTGACTGCCAAATTATCATTATCATCCCTTTTGGGGAGAATGACATCCCCACAAATTATCAAACTAAGGCACTAAGCACGCAATCAGTCATGAGGGACTTGAGAACCCAGGTTGATAAACTGACGTTTGACCACCATATTGCCTCTGTTGCACGAAAAGCTTTCTACATGGCTCACCTCATTAGTAAGGGTATTTCATCCAGGGACAAAGTGGTCATAACATCCCTGTATTCTTCCCTTATAAGACCGATTATTGAATACGATGCCCCTTTTGGCATGTACCTCACAAAGCACATGCAGCAGTTGGAGAGACTACAGAGATTCCTTACCCAAAGAATCCAGGGCTTCAAACATTTACCCTACACAGACAGGTTAAAAGCCCTGTCCCTCTACTCAGTCTCCTACAGACTCCTCAGAGGTGACCTCTGTCTGGCATACAAAGCAATCTCAGACCCTGGCCTGATGGGAATGCTGCATATCTGCAAGTCAAGCTCCACTCGAGTGACCTACGTGTGAGACCTCAACCTGGTCTGTAACATCAATAGGACTTGTTGGCGGGACAGATTTGTGTTCCAGAGATTCCCCCTTTTGTGGAACAGACTCCCTCTTCATGTAAAGCAGAGTACCTCATTAAACCTTTTTAAGGGCAACCTGGATAACTGGATGGGGAACAGAAAATACACCCCTGGGATTCCACTTATGTCCTTGCTGGACAGTGGCACAGGGTGCTGACTTGTTGGAACATGGGATAAGTTTTTGGCTACGCTTGTAAGGGCCTCATGGCCAATAGCCTAGTAACTTCCTATGATCCTAAGTAAACTGGAGAAAAACATTTGGTATTTGCTGTTTTTCTTGCAAGTATAATATGATTTTGCAGACTAAAACAAACCTAACCACCACACTGGGAACAAAAAAATGATGTTTCATAAGAGCACTTCCATCTACAATAATACAGACTTCAGCAGATAAAATTCACAAGAATGAAACACAGTATTTACACAGCTTATGTAAATCAGTTAAGTGATTGTTTCCTCCAATTAAAATACGTATAAAATAATTATGTATCCCATTTACATAATATTCTTTAAATTAAAGGCATCAGATGACAGCTAAAGTTGACAGAAAAAAACAGGCAACCAGAACAACAATTCAGATTATCTTTAACATGTCAAGAATTTGAATGTTAATAAAATGAGATGCAAGAAACCAAGATTTCTGTCAGCTAGAAACCCAAGTTGCCAATGGAATTCCTTCTTTTCCAGTTATTAAAATCACCTCTTCTGACGTTAACAAAACTTGATCAAATATGTTAAATACAAAAGTATTAAATTCTGGCACATAATGCTGTGTTTCAATAAAGCATTTTTATTTTTTTTTTTGTTTGTTTGTAATACATATATTCTTTCTCATTTTATTCTCATAAGTGTTATGTTATCTTCCTAACACAAAGACTTTCACAAGATGAATCGGAAGCAATGTAAATTACTCAAAGTATTACAATTAAAATGTACAGGGTCCAAACTGACCTGCCTAAATGATGGAAAATGCATCAGGATTGATACTAATGTATCTGCAGAAATAACACTCACTCCAGCGCATGTACAATTTAATATATTGGTTACCATTCATTTTAATAAAGGAGGGCTAGTTTTAGCAGCTGCTTTGCATTAATACTTATTTACAAATAATTGGGTAGTCTCAGTAATCTTGGACAGCTCTGTATTACGAAGTATAACTTTTCAGTTCATCAAATTTCACAAATTTTGCCACTAACCACAGATGGACAAGCTAAAAGCACAATTAAAATCCCTGCTGTATTTTTTAACTTCTTTTATAACATCCCCACACTTTAAAATAGGTTGAAAACAAATCTCCATTTTACTAGCAAAGTTACTAGCTATGAATTCCACCAAAGTTCTCTATCATCTGCTTGCAATGAGTATTTCACTTAAAATTTGATTCCTTCTTGAAAATATTTTTCACCAGAAGTAGTTGTTGTTGTCTTTCGGCTATTCCCGGTTAGGGGTTGCCACAGCGGAACTCTGGTCCGCTAATGACTGGCAGCAGACTTTCACAAATGCCGAGGTGCCAGCTCGACATTCAACCTTCAATGAAGGCACGTCCATTTATGCATGTCTTTTGAATGCCCACCCAACCGCGGGGAGGACATGCAGACTCCACACAGAAGGCATTCCCCGCAATCCAGCAGAGAATCGAACGGGAGAACCTCTTGCTGTGAGGCAACAACGCTACCGCTGCATCACCGCGGATCATCAGAAGTGAGTTTTGAAATTCTAATACACTGACTTTTCTCCATCACAAAGCAGGAGTCATGAATTTTAGCATACAAATAATTACTAATAAAAGTGGATTTTGTATGAATTATAGAATTAAAGTTCCTAATCAGAGCAGTAAAAGAAATATCAATATCCAAAAGTTGTAATTTATCTACCAACTGACTCCTTGCAAATGAAAGAAATGAATAACTATCTTCCATCGTCTTCTTAAAATCTTCAAATTCATTTACTATTTCATCTAAAAAATAAATAAATAACATAACAAACCACTGCTAAAACATTTAACAAACCATGCATTTTAAAAAAGTTCAAACCTGTACAAGAATTTCATGTTTGCAACAGGCCAAAACGAAATTAGCAAATAGGGGGACACCAAAGCCTTGATAACTACAACTGTTTTTTAAATATCTATTTTTAAAATAAAGTTCCTTTCAAAATCAAGTCCAGCAAAAATAAATTAAATAAATGTACTTATTAGTAATTTTATAAAACTTAGATAAATACAGTCTGACAACGTCGGACTCTTCTTCTTGTGGGATGAAGATATATAGTAGCCATCAAAAACAATATTTCTAATAATTCAATCTTTGCAAGCATACATAAACAATCATGACTCTTGTATAAAAGAAGGGCATGCAATTGGCAGATAAGATGGATTAAATAAATCTTTACATATCTACAAGCAAGATTTCTTGTAGGCGCTTGAACTTGTTACATATGTGATGTTTTATAAACTTATCAATGATTTACATTTTTATTTGGGATGGCACAGCAATTTATTTTGAAGTTCTTAAAAGGAAGATGGAAGTGAGATGTCCTTTCTTTTATTTACTGGGGATCAACTGGCAGACAAAGCACAATTTTGGGATGTTGCTAACATTTTTAATGCTGTAGAAAGCAACTTTAATTGTAGAGTTAATATAAAATCAACTTTCAGACTACTAATAGCTTCTGTCCCCCACTTTATGAAGAAAGATGTCACAAAAAAGACAGTTTGTAAGAATTTCTACACTCTTTTCAGATAATAAATATTTTCAAGAAGAAATCAGAAGCTGCTGTTTTGAAAGTCATCAGGAAGCAGTTATATGTGCCCAAAAGCTTTATTAAGCTATTTAAGAAAACTTAAACTATACCTTACAAGTCATTGGCTATGTCCCTGTTCAAACCCTGACTAAGACTTTGTCATCACAATCATTTTTCCCAGGCTACTTACTCACTTTATTGCCACTTTAAGGCCTATACCTTCTAGTTGCACTTACTGTACCAAAGAAAGATGGATTGGACATCTTTCGGTCTCTTGATGAGTTTCTGCCCCTCCCACCTACTCTCCCAATCCTGTTTTTAACTAGTCAGTTCTTCTGTTCCTTACTTATAACTCTGAGATGGGAATCTTCCATATCTTTCTGAATACTTTTTTCCCACAGTGTTCACAAAAAAAAAAAAAAAAAAAAACACAAGGGATTATCTTATATTTTGTTCTATTTTTCTGTCAAGTCGAGTATGCTAAATTATCTTAAACATTTGTTTTAGTCTGACAAACTATCTGTATCTGAAGTTTAATGTTCTGTAACTGAATTTTTAATGCTCTTTGTGTTTATCTGTTTTATGTGGAGCTTTCCTCCCCAAACCACTACTGAAAATCGACATATATCCAGTTAGACTAGCCTGGTCAACAAATGTAAAATAAAATAAGTAATAAATAAAATAAATGTAAAAAAAAATAATTTTTTGAGATCTGACATTTGGAAATTCCTTTCTGATTTTTTGGAATAACTATCTTAAAAAAGCTGCTTCTCATTGACTGAATGTAATTTTTCTGGACTTAATGTCTCATACAAAATATGCCTTTTCTTGCAGATAATACTGAATATGTTGTTCAGCAGTATTTTGGTACAAACTGTTCTGTTATTCATGAAATTAAAAAAAAAACTTGATGAAAAACATACTTAGATTGGTAACTGGAAACTCTTAAGTTACATTATCTAATGAGGGAGATGTGACTCATCACATTCCAAGTGTGTGTGTAATACAGGGATACCTCTTAGCACAAGAAATCTGGACAAAGCTAAAAATAATGGACAAAGGCCCAAAAAATAGGGACAAATTTTAAATATTGCTCATAAACTTAGATTCTAGAATAAAATGTTTTGTGCTGGCACACATTCTTTGAAACTTGAATGTCAGTTATTATTAAGTGATGTCAATCCTTAATGATTTGGCAGAAAAGCACAAATTTTATTAGGAAGAGACCACAAATATGAAGCAAAAATCTGGACAGTTGTGAATTATGAAGACAGGTGCTCTCAGTGCAGACAGCTTAGTCATACTTTTAAAACTGTGACATGAAACACAGTGCAAGCTAACAGGTCATTTTTGTTTTGACTGTCCTCAAATAATTGCTAATGAGCCAAAATACCCAACACCTGATATACAAAATGTAACTACAGAATCTCCTATGCAAATTAATGTAGTAGATGTTTCATGTGAAAATGCAGTTGTTGAATATGAAGAGGTTGTACAAAATATTGATTCTAATGATAATGACAGTAAACATTATATACTTACATCAGCTTCAAAACTATCAATAGTAAGTGATATTAATGATGCAAGGCTTACTATTATTGGAAAGAAGGTTAAAAATGAAAGTTAAAACAAGCAAAATATTCTAGCAAAAATGAAAAGGGATGATGATTTTTGCAGTTTAACTGTCAAAAGTATTATTAGCAAAAAAAGATATACAGTTATAGAAGTTTGCGAAAATATTACTGCAGATTGTATATGTTTATTAGACATTAGAAAAGTGATGTATTTTTCAAGGCAACAAGTCAAATACTGGAATAAGCCCAAGGAGAACCAATAAGTGCTCTCACACCTCTCCTTTGCCAGAACCACGTCCAATCCAAAGATTTTCAAAAACTCAAAGGTAATAATTCCGCCCAAGGATGCTCGAATAATTCCGCCACAATAAGATGTAAAACTTGATTGTTTTATTAACTAAAACGCTGTCAAAAACAACTCACTTCAGCGTACATGTAAAAATCTAAAGACAAACAACAGTAAAAATGTTGGAAACAACTGCCAACAAAAAAGCATAAAGCGGACTGAAAAGTATTTAACGGTTAAGCGCTTTCACCCGTAACCTACAGGCTTCTTCAGAACACTGTCCACATCAATACTTCCACTTTTTATAACTTTTTAGGTGCCAAATCTTTAAAAACAAAGTTGCACATAAACTGCTACTTAAAGCGACAAGCCCAAATAACTCATACCTTCTACTCCTGTTGTTAAACAACAGCGCTATCATTATTATATTTGCATAAATGTTATCCTTCCTATACAACACATGGCATTCATCATAACCATAAACAGATAGAAAATATATATATAAAATATATATTTAAAAATATATATGCATATAGGGTGTAATAATATGAATATATCTACTTTTTGTACTATATTCGTTACATGTATTTCCTAATTACACAACCCTTCCACAGTAATACTAGCCATACTAATCCACCCATATGACAATAATAAATGCATACTATGCTAGAATATGATAAAAATGTAATAAAAAATAATATACATTACAACAAAATAATATACATTGGGTGTACATAGTCTAAATACTAAACAATTTCAATGTCTACTCAATATAATAATGATAATAATAATAAATTTCTCCATTGCATAGACAGCTATAAGATATTTTATATATGGTATATATGATATATATAATATCACCCATATATAAATTACTTCACAATTATAATTCTAAAATAGCCTTCATAGAAATACTATCATAAGACCCGGGTATGTTGTGGCATCTGTATATAACTGCCACCATGCCTCATGATAATTCAATACTTATTATAATCCATACCCCTAGGATCATTTTTAATAGTATCCAACAAAACAAATTTAAAATCATGTCTTTGACCACAGTGTTCAATATGTCTAAGTGCACTTTTTTGATCCCTTTTCTTAATATTATAAACATGCTCATAGATGCGTTTTTTAAAACTTCTTTCCGTTTTCCCCACATAGTAACTTGGGCATTCCTGACATATAGCAATATACACAACCATCCTTGTATTACAATTCCCCTTTGCTAACCTAAGTCTTGTTCTAATTATATTGTTTAACACTATCCCATTTTTATCAAATATATAACATTGTTTACATGACCCACATTTAGTGGTATGTTTCATACTATCCATCCTATTAGTATTATTATTTCCTATTTCTAGATGTTTCTTAATATTAACCCCCATTTCATAAACTATTCCAGGATTAACTCCTACTAGTTCCCTTAGAACTCCATCACTATTAATTAAATACCAAAAGTTCTTTAGAATATTAGCCACCCCATCTGATATTGGACTGTATAACAATATGTAGGATCTTTGATGCTGTACATTAACCTTATTTACTGTCTGGGATCTACCCACTATACTTTGTACTGAATCTACTTCACTACCTAAACCCAACAAGGGTTTATAAGTTGTTCCCCATAATCCTATAACATATTTATCCACATTGTCCAACATGTCCCTGGGGTAACCTCTTTCTAAAAACATAGTATGTATATTACCTATCTCTTCTAACTATGTTTCATATTTCAATGTCATCCTAGGGGCCCTAATACATTGGCCCTTATAAATGTTTTGCTTTAATCTCTTTGGATGGTAACTTTCATAAGACAAGTAATCATTAGAAAAAGTTTCTTTTCTAAAAATTCTTGAATGTAAAGTGTCCTCATGTGTATATACCAAGGTGTCCAGGTATGCCAAGCCTTCCTTGTTATATGTGTAAGTGAATTTTAAAAAGTCACTACTCACGTTCAGATATTGAATGAACTCTAACAGTTTGTTCTCATTGGAATTCCATAAAATATATATATCATCCAAAAATCTGACATAATGGACAATATAGTTGTTGTAACTACTAGGAAAAAGTGCCTGTTCTTCCCAGTCTAGCATGACCAGGTTTGCAAAAATGGGAGCACAAGCTGCTCCCATTGCTACTCCCCTGGTCTGCCTGAAATATTCACCTTCATAGAAAATGAAATTATTATCAAGCACTATATCCATAATTTTCATGATTAAACTAACTAAAAACTAACTAAAGCATTATACAAGTAATATTACACAAGAGGAAATGGTATTAAGAGAACTACAAATTAGTAAAAAAGTAAGGGTAATGAAACCAGATAAAGGTAGAGGAGTGGTATTATATGATAATTTTGAATATATTAATAGGATACACAATATTCTGTATGGATCTGGGAAGTATGAAACTATTTATTTGAATGAAATAAATATTGCCTACCAGAGAATTGATAGTTATATCGAAGAATTCCTCACAGATGGGAGAATTGATAAAGATATATACAAGTTTTTGTCAGTAAAATTCCCTAGGTTGGCTACTATTGTAGGGATTCCGAAGATCCACAAGAATATTTTGGATCCACCCTTCAGGCCTATAATATTTGGGATTCCCTAGGTTGGCTACTATTGTAGGGATTCCGAAGATCCACAAGAATATTTTGGATCCACCCTTCAGGCCTATAATATCTGGGAGTAACTCTAAAACTTTTCCTAGGGGTAGATATATAGATACAAAATTGAAGCATATATACAACAATATAACTCATCTAGTTAAGGACTCATGGGAATTTTTGAGAAACTATCCTACAAACACATAGATGGATGGTTATTTGTTTGTTACTATTGAAGTAATTGACCTTTTTTTCAAGTATTCCAAAAAAGGAGGGTCTTGAGGCCTTTTGTAATAGTATTATCAAACATGCAGACATAGAATGGGAAGAAGTTAGTTAGTTTAATCATGGAAATGATGGATATAGTGCTTGATAATAATTAAATTTTCTATGAAGATGAATATTTCAGGCAGACCAGGGGAGTAGCAATGGGAGCAGCTTGTGCTCCCATTTTTGCAAACCTGGTCATGCTAGACTGGGAAGAACAGGCACTTCTTCCTAGTAGTTACAACAACTATATTGTCCATTATGTCAGATTTTTGGACGATATATATATTTTATGGAATTCCAATGAAAACAAACTGCTAGAGTTCATTTAATATCTGAACGTGAGTAGTGACTTTTTAAAATTCACTTACACATATAACAAGGAAGGCTTGGCATACCTGGACACCTTGGTATATACACATGAGGACACTTTACATTCAAGAATTTTTAGAAAATAAACTTTTTCTAATGATTACTTGTCTTATGAAAGTTACCATCCAAAGAGATTAAAGCAAATCATTCATAAGGGCCAATGTATTAGGGCCCATAGATGTAATACAACCACCTCAGATTAATAACACAGAGATTCTTGCCACCAAATTGCAACTTAATAAAAATAAATGCATTAATATCATCTGTATGTACATTCCCCCAGGTAACAATATATCTACATTTGAAGATATCCTGCACTGGCTATCATGTCACTACTCCCAAGAAACCCTACTACTTGGAGACTTTAACATAGACTGCAGCACCTGTTCCTCAGAATCCCCAACCACCCATATTAACCTGCATGCATTTACACAAATCATATCCACCCCTACCAGGATAGGTAAACCCAACCAAAAAGAAAGTATACTTGACTGGGTACTCATAGTCACCCCCAACTGTACACCACTGGTACCCTCCTTAATGGCCTAAGCGATCACCTTCCCACATATGTAATTAAGCACAAAACTATTAATTCCCAACAACCCTTACTCAGAAAGGTTAGAAACAATAAAAACTTTGACCCTGCCAATTTCCAACAAGAACTAAACTCATGTAATTGATCTATTCTAAAACACCTCCCCTTAGAGGAAGCAGTAGCATACTTTAACAACAAATTCCTTGAGATCCTTGATTTGCATGCACCTGTTCGTTCAAAGAGAACCAAGGCAAAAACTGCACCATGGCTTTCTATAGAGTCTAAACTCAAAATTTCCCTAGAAACAAAGCATGGGCTTTATGGCGTTCTTCTAAAGACCCACAAAATCACATTAAATACAGGCAATCCAGGAACGAAACCAAAAAATCAATTTTACAAGACAAAAAACAATACTACTATAATTTACAGACAGTAAATCAAAATAATCCTCAGAGGTTTTGGGCAGGTTTAAATAATCTACTACATCCTGGACAAACTTCAACCCCAATCCCTGCTGATACTATTGATAAAATCCCTGAAGATGTTTCTGATAGCTTTAACCAATTCTTTACAGAGACAATTCGAGCCCTAGCTAGCCAACTACCTCCTAGCTCCCCTGGTCCTGAAAGTAGCACCCCCAGAAACCTACTCACGTTCAGCTTCCAACCAGTCGCCACTTCACTTATCCGTACCTTGATCAAAAAATTAAAACCCACTACACTTTCTGCTGATCAACCCCCTGCCATGTACTTACAAAAATCAGCTGATGTTATTGCTTACCCAGTCTCAATACTAATCAATCGAACTATAGTAGAAGCTAAAATTCCCACCATCTGGAAAATATCCTATGTAATCCCACTTCACAAAGGAGGCAGCTCTACTAAATTCTCCAATTATAGGCCAATAGCTATACTCTCTCCACTTGCAAAGATTATGGAAAATGTATTCATAGACAACTCATGCACCACCTAATCCAGAATCACCTTATGGCAGACACCCAGCATGGCTTCCGTCCTCATCACAGCACTACTTCAGCCCTCCTAGCCTTTACCAACACCATAAACCATAATCGCAACAATAATTATATATCCTCAGCCCTCTTTTTGGACCTTTCCAAGGCATTCGATATGGTTGATCACCAACTTTTAATCCACACCCTGCAAACATTCTGTCTAGATACTGGAGCCCTCCAATGGTTTCAATCCTACCTGAATGGTCGACAGCAGGCTGTCCTCTGGCAGAACAAACTCTCTAACCTTCTACCTAACACCCTTGGAGTACCACAAGGCTCTATACTAGGGCCCTTGCTGTTCTCCATCTTCATTAACGACCTTTATACTGTCATCCCAAAAGTCAGCTGTATCCAATATGCTGATGACTCTACTCTGATTTGCTCAGCCACATCTCCAGTAGAGTTATGGTCAGCTACCCAGACCACCTTTAATACAATAGAAAACTGGCTTTCTGAACATCGTCTGATCCTAAATCCCAAAAACTCTAAAATGCTGTTATTTTCCCCAACACGTAGGTCTACCGCTTTCACCTTTACCATAAAATCAAATGATGACACAAAAATCTCCCCTGACCCATCTACAAAACTATTAGGTGTCATCATAGACAATAATCTAAAATTTGACCTACATGTTAATCAAACTATCAAAACCATCATTAAAAAAAGTACAGTTGTGTACACTTACCATAAATGTAGATGTTCGAGTGTCTTCACTGTTGCAGTCATGACTGTAGGGTTCTCCCCTGCCGGCAGGCAGTCCTCGGTCGGCCAGAATCCCAAAGTCTGGGTCCGGCGTCGGCTGCTCAGCCATGCTCCCTGACGTCAGAGTGCCAGGAGTATAAAGTTGACAGCCGACGCCATGTTCTCCAGTTTTTCTTGCCCCAGATGTCAGGTGTTCCAAAATGAGTAAGAGCCCATACCCTTTGCAAATACACCTCAGAAGAAGGGTGAAGAAGGGAACCACACAAGACAAAATAAGAGGGGACAGGAGGGAGGGTAACCCAGACTGCAACAGTGAAGACACTCGAACATCTACATTTATGGTAAGTGTACACAACTGTACTATGTTCATCATGTTTCAATGTTGCAGTCATGACTGTAGGGTTGAATCCCAAAGCAGAATAAAAGGGAGGTGGTCATAAAGTAGAGGGGGTGGCTAAAAGGCCCTGCAAGACTGCAGAAGCAAAGCCTGCCCTAGACTTAGAGTAGAGAGGTAGGTTGTAGTGCTTAGAAAAAGTATGCACTGAGCTCCAAGTTGCAGCTTCCAAAATGTCTTTGGTAGGAACTCCCATGAGGAAGGCAGCTGAAGTGGCAGCAGCTCTGGTAGAGTGAGTCCTTATACTCTCTGGGATTTGCTTTCCGTGGTGTGAATAACAAACTCTAATTCCATGAGCAATCCATTTAGAAATGGTCTGTTTTGAAATGGCTTTACCTTGGGAACTTGAAGCATAAGAAACAAACAATTGCTCTGATTTCCTGATGTCCTTGGTTCTGTCCAGGTAAAAACGTAGTTGTCTGTGTACATCCAAGGAATGCAAGATCCTTTCCCCCTTATTTTGAGGACTAGGGAAAAAAGTTGGCAAGTGAATAGTTTGATTTAAAGCCACTTTGGAAGCCACCTTAGGCGTGAAAGTAGGATTAGTCCTTAAAGACACCCTGTCTTGATGAAAAATAATATAAGGTTCCACAGCCATGAGAGCTTGCAAGTCCGAAAATCTCCTGGCAGAGGTCAGAGCAAAGAGGATGGCTGTCTTCCAAGATAAAAAAATGATGTCAGATGTGGCAGCAGGCTCAAAAGGAGGTAAGGTGAGTTTTTCCAAAACATAGTTGAGATCCCAAGCAGGAATGGGTGGAGATCTAGGGGGCTTAAGTTCTTAGCTCCTCTGAGAAACTGTCTCATGAGCTGGTGGGAAAAGATTGGAGGGTCTGTATTATAATGAGCAGAAATAGCAGAGGCATGTATCTTTATGGAAAAAAAAGAGAGACCCTTATGTAAGAGGTCTGTCAGGTAAAGTAAAATCAGAGGAATGTTAGGAATAAGAGGATCTGAATCCTGAGCCTGCATCCAGGAGCAAAATCTTTTCCATTTTCCTGCATAAGATTTTCTAGTGCTAGGATGTCTGACTTCTAAAATGACATCCATAACCTGCTTGGGTAGGAGAGAATGAATCATAGACCCTGGATTAACCAGGCCGCCAGGCTGAGAGTTTTGACATGGGAGTGCAGAACCTGACCCTGGTGTTGGGACAGAAGGTTCAGAGTCTGTGGTAAAACCCAAGGGGGCTCCCGAGAAAGTTTTTTCAGTGTTGGGTACCAGAACTGTTGAGGCCAATTTGGGGCCAGCAAAATTATCATCTTGGGCTTGTCTTGTTTGATCTTTAATAACACCCATGGAAGAAGAGGTAGAGGCGGGAAGGCATACCCCGAGAGGTTTCTCCAACTGAATGATAGTGTATCCACTTTCCAAGCTAGTTCGTGGAATGTCCTGGTGCAAAAAATCTGTAGTTGATGATTGAGGTGGGATGCAAAGAGGTCTATGTGAGGACATCCCCAGACTGCTGTAATCATCTTGAATATTTCGGTGTCCAGCATCCAGTCGTGTGGGTCCGACAGGTTTCTGCTCAGACTGTCTGCTAGGAAGTTTTGCTTCTCTGGTAGGAACTGAGCTTGAAGGTCCAGATTGCAAGCTAGAGCTGTGTTCCATAGATTCATGGCTAGTCTGCAAAGGGGATAGGAATGTGATCCCCCTTGCTTGTTTATGTACCACATAACTGTGGTGTTGTCTGTCCGTATCAGTAGTTGTCCTGGTTGTAGAAGATTCCTGAAGGCCAATAGAGCATTCTGAATGGCTAACATTTCTTTTAAATTGATATGCAGGTGCTTCTGATCCTTTGTCCAAAGGCCCTGCAGACAGTTGCCCTGCAAATGGGCTCCCCATGCATAATCTGAGGCGTCCGTGGTTAGTATCTGACTGGCTGGAGGCAGACTGAAGGGTTTTCCTTTGTTTAGAGTACATGCCTTGGACCACCAAAGGAATTCCTTTTGAAGACAAGGCAGGACGGTGATCTGTATGTTTAAACTGTGGCAATGCTGAGACCATACATGTTTTAGGTACCACTATATTTTCCTCATATGTAGTCTTGCATATGGTACGAGAAGAATGCAGGAGGCCATGTAACCCAAAGCCTGCAGGAATTTCCTTGCAGATAGCTGAGTTAATGTTGCCAAAGTTTTGAAAGTTGAAGCCAGCTGTAATTGTTTTTCATATGTCAGAAATGCCATCTGGGTTGTTGTGTTTAGAAGACAACCCAGAAAAGTTATCTGTTGTGAGGGTGTCAAATTTGACTTTTTTACGTTTACAGTGAATCCCAGGAACTTGAGAAGATTTTGAACAAATTCTAGATGCTGGAGTAAGACATCCTTGCTGTCTGCCTGAATAAGACAGTCATCCAGATAAGGGTAAATTTGAATTCCCTTGAGTCTGCAATAAGCTACTACTGGAGCCAGGCATTTGGTGAAGACCCTGGGCGCAGTAGACAATCCAAAGGGCAGCACAGAGAATTGATAGTGCCTCGATCTGGCCTTGAACCCGAGGTATTTTCTGCATTCCTGCCTGATGGGAATGTGTAAATATGCCTCCTTTAAATCCAAAGTTACCATCCATGCATTTTTGTGTCAGCACTGGAAGTAGCTGCTGTAGAGTAAGCATCTTGAATTTTGGTATCTCGAGAAAAGTGCTCAAGACTGACAGATCCAGAATGGGCCTCCATGAATTTTGCTTTCTGGGGACTAGAAAGAGCCCTGAGTAAAAACCTTGTCCCATTTCTGAAAGTGGAATCAGTTCTATGGCTTTCATAGCCAAGAGAGCTTCCACCTGGTTTAAGGCCTCTAACCATTGATGTTTTGGAAGATCTGGCCATCCACTTGGTCTTGGTAGGGTATGAAAATGGAATTTGTAACCTTTTGAAACCACATCCAGAACCCACTTGTCTTGGGTTATATGAGTCCAGTTTAGGTGAAAAAGAGAAAGTTTTCCTCCGAGAGGGGCTTCTAGGCAAGAAGTTCCTGCAGCCCAACAGAGGGAGTCATTGAGCCTCTTTTCTATGAGCTTGCGACCTGTCCTCTCCTCCCCTAGGGGTGGAAGCAGTCCACTGTCTTGGTCTATAAGAGGCTTGCGTTTGAGGCCTTCCTTGGGAGTGTCTGTATCTACCCCTCTGAGGCCTGTCTGAATTGGGAAAGGACCAATTTTTTGTAGGCCAATTCCTACTAAATCCGGGTGGCTGTACTTGTAAAAAATCTTTAATCATTTGCATGGATTTTGCCTTGTCCTCTATCTTCTTTATCACCTCTTCAGCCTTAGATCCAAACAAAACATTATGCTGAACAGGAGCATCCAATAACTTAGCTTTGACTTGATCTGGCAAGTTTTGTTCCTTTAACCAAGCATGCCTTCTAATGACTGTACCAGAGGCAGCAGCCCTACAAGAAGCCTCCAAGGCATCAAATCCACAGTGTAAACCATGCTTCCCAACTTGTTCAGTGGCATGCATTAAGTCATGTAATTCCTTATCATCTGCACAGGCGGAAATGGAAGTTAGCTGTTGTTTCAAAACAGACAGAAGGAATTGCTGGTATTTCAGCATATGAAATTGACAGTTTAAAGCCCTAATAGATAAAGTAGCTGAAGTGTACACTTTTTGCCCCATCTTTCTAAAGATCTGGAATCCTTCTCAGTGGGAATGGGGTTTTTAGCAGTAGCGGCCTTAACCCCTTTAGGGCCCTGAGAAATGGTTTCAGGATCAGCAGTAGGATTCTTGTATAAAAACTGGTGGGAATCAGGAACCCTATAATATCTGTCTGGCTTAACAGGAGCTGGAGGAAAAGAGTCAGGAGTTAAGTTAGCCTCCGAAAAAGCATCATCCACAATATCCAAAATAGGAGGGATAGCCAGGGGTCTATGTTGGGAAGAAGAAGAAAATCCTAAGTCTTTTCTTAGATTCCGAGTACTCCTGTCCTTCCCAGTGAAAATGTTCCCTCATTTCATGTAAAGTTTCCCCAAAAGAGAAATCCTCAGGGGGAGAAGCTGAAGGAATGGATTCCACAGCATCAGAATCCTCATAAGGAGGGAAAGAATATTCCTGGTCAGAAGAAGAAACTGAAGAAACAGAAGCCTGATCAGAGGAGTCATAATACACTTCCTGCCTTGGCCTTTTATCTGGAGGGGGATGTGAACCCCTGATCATAGTAAGTAAGTCCTCCGCCATCTTAAGTAACTGTTTCTGAGACTTGGGTCCCGGATCAGAAGAGGCCTGGGCTGTAGTCTTTGATTTTGAAGGAGTCTTTGCCTTTGTCTTTGCCTTTATTAGAAGCTGAATAGGCCTGAAATCCCCTTCGGAAGCCGGTACCTGCACAGCGGCTCCGGACCCATCCGAAGGAGCATTGTCCGAAGGTCCTGCAACAGAAATATTCAAAGGCCTAGTTGGCTCCTCGTGGGAGTTTGTTTCACCCATCAGTTCCGAAATGGCCGACGACAGGGGCTGCAAAAGCACCTCACTGACGATGGCCGAACCTGAAGCTGGCTCTGCTTGTACAATATCGTCTGATTTGGACCTCGGAGGCCTGTCTTTATCCTTGCGTCGTTTGTGAACTCCGGTAGATGGAACCATGTCCGACGACATTTTGTAATTGAAACGCCTACCAAAGTAATGAAATGCAAAATCGTACCTTCGTTTAATCGTACGTTGATTAAATCTAGCACAAAACCGACAACTAGCTACGTCGTGGTCAGGGCCTAAGCAAGGAATGCAGTAAGAATGAAAATCCTTATGAGGTATTTGCTTCCCACATGAAATACAATTATTAACTTTTTCTGACATCGGACTGGAGCAAGAAAAAAAGTTTCCCCAACGGGGTACTTAGCTTTGAGTAGGAGAAGAAAGTCTTCGGACTGAAGTACGTTTAGAAAAAATTGTCAGGAGTCAGCCGACCGGCACTTGCGAACTGCTATCACCGCACGGCAAGAAAGACTGGTGAACATGGCGTCAGCTGGCAGCTTTATACTCCTGGCGCTCTGACATCAGGGAGCATGGCTGAGCAGCCGACGCCGGACCCAGACTTTGGGATTCTGGCCGACCGAGGACTGCCTGCCGGCAGGGGAGAACCCTACAGTCATGACTGCAACAGTGAAACATGATGAACATCTAGGGTCACTTTACAGAATAAAAGCCTTCCTAACCCCTCCAGATAAAATTGCCATAGCTCACTCTAACCTTCTTTCAACCCCTCTGTATGCATCCCCCTCTAATCTCGAATTTAAACAAGACTGGCCTTAACAAACTCTCAATTTGCTACAACCACATTGCCAGGTTTGCCATTGGGCTGCCTTTTAGGACACATCATTGCATCAATCTAAATCAGCTTGGGTGGCTTGAACTACCCAGCCTAATCCAGTATAACCAACTGATTATGGCCTATAAAATCCTCTATAATCCGGACAATACTCCTGCACTTAAAAATATTATTACCCCCTATACCAATCCTAGACTTCTTTGATCCTCTAACAAACTACTAATTCAGACTAGCAAAATTAATAACACAGCTGGTGATTCTCTCTTTGCAAACTCTGTAAGTAGATCCTGGAACTCTCTTCCAGCTGATATTACCTTACTTCCACCTTAGGTCAATTTAAAACTAGACTCAAACAACATTTGTCACTTAACTGGCTATGTCAATGTATCAAGCCTGGCTAACTCTCTCTAGAATGTGTAAAAATCTGTTAACCAGTTTACTGTGTAATTTAATTTAATCCTGACTTGTGCTCAGGATTAACTGTAACCTGTGGAAGTTGTTTAACTTGCTTACTTATGTAATCTCTGTAAATAGTCTGTTTGTAATATGTAATGCTGGTATTATGTAATGCTGTATCTGCTTACCCTTGGAGCTTTTCTCCCCGGGCCTCCTCTGAAAATGGACATGCATCTAGTCGGACTATCCTGGTCAACAAATGTAAAATAAATAAAATAAAAATAAATAAATACGAAACATTGTTAGAAGAGATAGGTCATACACATACTATATTTTTAGAAAGAGGTTACCCCAGGGACATGTTGGACAATGTGGATAAATATGTTATAGGATTATGGGGAACAAGTTATAAACCCTTGTTGGGTTTAGGTAGTGAAGTAGATTCAGTACAAAGTATAGTGGGTAGATCCCAGACAGTAAAGAAGGTTAATATACAACATCAAAGATCCTACATATTGTTATACAGTCCAATGTCAGATGGGGTGGCTAATATTCTAAAGAACTTTTGGTATTTAATTAATAGTGATGGAGTTCTTAGGGAACTAATAGGAGTTAATCCTGGAATAGTTTATAAAATGGGGGTTAATATTAAGAAACATCTAGAAATAGGCAATAAGAACACTAATAGGATGGATAGTATGAAACATACCACTAAATGTGGGTCATGTAAACAATGTTGTTATATAGTTGATAAAAATGAGATAGTGTTAAACAATATAATTCGAACAAGACTTAGGTTAGCAAAGGGGAATTGTAATACAAGAATGGTTGTGTATATTGCTATATGTCAGGAATGCCCAAGTTACTATGTGGGGAAAACGGAAAGAAGTTTTAAAAAATGCATCTATGAGCATGTTTATAATATTAAGAAAAGGGATCAAAAAAGTGCACTTAGACATATTGAACACTGTGGTCAAAGACATGATTTTAAATTTGCCTTGTTGGATACTATTAAAAATGATCCTAGGGGTATGGATTATAAAAAAAAGTATTGAATTATCGTGAGGCATGGTGGCAGTTATATACAGATGCCACAACATACTCGGGTCTTAATGATAGTATTTCTATGAAGGCTATTTTAGAATTATAATTATGAAGTAAGTTATATATGTGTGATATTATATATATCATATATATCATATATAAAATATCTTATAGCTGTCTATGCAATGGAGAAATTTATTATTATATTGAGTAGACATTGAAATTGTTTAGTATTTAGACTATGTACACCCAATTTATATTATTTTGTAGTAATGTATATTATTTTTTATTACATTTTTATCATATTCTATCATAGTATGCATTTATTATTGTCATATGGGTGGATTAGTATGGCTAGTATTACTGTGGAAGGGTTGTGTAATTAGGAAATACATGTAACAAATATAGTACAAAAAGTAGATATATTCATATTATTACACCCTATATGCATATATATTTTTATATATATTTTTATATATATATATATTTTATCTGTTTATGGTTATGATGAATGCCATGTGTTGTATAGGAAGGATAACATTTATGTGAATATAATAATGATAGCGCTGTTGTTGAACAACAGGAACAGAAGGTACGAGTTATTTGGGCTTGTCGCTTTAAGTAGCAGTTTATGTGCGACTTTGTTTTTAAAGATTTGGCGCCTAAAAAGTTATAAAAAAGCAGAAGTATTGATGTGGACAGTGTTCTGAAGAAGCATGTAGGTTACAGGTGAAAGCGCTTAACCATTAAATACTTTTCAGTCTGCTTTATGCTTTTTTGTTGGCAGTTGTTTCCAACATTTTTACTGTTGTTTGTCGTTGGATTTTTACATGTACGCTGAAGTGAGTTGTTTTTGACAGTGTTTTAGTTAATAAAACAATCAAGTTTTACATCTTATTGTGGCGGAATTATTCGAGCATCCTTGGGCGGAATTATTACCTTTGAGTTTTTGAAAATCTTTGGATTGGACGTGGTTCTGGCGAAGGAGAGGTGTGAGAGCACTTATTGGTTCTCCTTGGGCTTATTCGATTAGTTTGTTGTTTGGAATAGATTCAACAAGTGAAATATTATTGGAGCCATAATATGTTTTGTCTTTTGATGAGGTGTTATGCAGTGGTATTGCTTTAGTTTACAAATCTACCTTTGTATTACAAGACTTAATAGTGGTAGAGCCAGAACACTTTATTGTATGAGACTTTAAAGTGAATGCATGCCCTCTCTGGCTGATGTTTCTAAAATTAAAAGATTTTTTTTTTACCACGTCTGCATTTTCTTCCATGCTGGACAGTCAACTTTTATTTATTTATTTAAACCGTGTGGGCCATTTTCAAAAGGAAGGTTAGATATCTGTTCAATTTTCTGTTAAATAAATTGAACATAGAAAGGGGTTCAAGAGTTTAATATTTTATATTGTAATGGTTCAATATTTGTTGATTGAACTTGTATAACAACCTCCCCTAAATGGAGGTTAGCAAAGATATCCTACGTCTCTCTCACACACACACAAACACCATAAAGTCAAAAAATTTAAGAGGAATAGGGCAAAAATATGAGCCCAAATCACGGATAATTCAGAGGTATTGTGGTTGCGTGTTACTTCTGTTAAAGAAAGGTCACTGTCAACCAGCATTACTGCTGCTGAAGATAAGGAAAATATAGCAATGAGACTAGGGAATTAGATTTAATTTCACTGTATTTTTTTTTCTGCTGAGACTAGAATCATCTGCTGCAAGAGTATCATTAGTCCACAGGGGATACTGAATGTAAACTTCAGTGATTTATTTACAAAAAAAAACAGTAGCAACAGGTTCTGCATTAATGTGTATTTTCTAATAAATAATGTGCATTTTCTAATGAATAATAAGTAGGAGAAAGTACAGTTGTGTTAAATCTTACCATAACAGTAGAATTCCCTCTTTTCACTGTTGCAGTCTTCATTACCTCTGGGATCTCCTGCCAATTATGGTGTATGAACATGATTTCAAAACACAATTTATATATTATGCAGTTATTCTTTTATTCATTTCTTGTCACCTTTAAAGTCTATGTTGTAACTGTTATTGCACAATGTCATTTAATTGCCTTGACTTTTGCAAGTGGTCCAGGTCACAAGTTAAAAGTGTTTTGTATCACTCAATTTACCCAGTTCACAAATAAATTAATAGATAAATAGAAATACTTACAAATTTAAGAATGTCTAGCAATAGTATCCATTATAAATGTAATCAAACATGTAAATTTGTCTTATGGCTTAAAATGCTTCTGAAATTCCATTATTACTTACAAAATTGTGAATTATGTTACTTCAATTACACCCAAGTCATTTAGAAAATATATAAAACATTTGCACCACTAGAAAAAAAGAAAGGCCATGAAAACACCCTCTATAAAAAGAAGAAAAAAACACTACCAGTACTAGAAGAGTTTATCTGTATTCACAAAGGACTGGAATTTCCAGGAGTAACAACTTCAGGAAGCAGAATATGTGCGAAAAACATGAGATCTAGAATTTTCAGAAGTAACATAAATGTTAGGAGTAGAATAAGTGCCAGACAGAATTTCAAGAAGTGGTATAACTGATGGGAGGAAAATATGCAGCAGATATGTGGGTTCCAGAATGCCACAGCTATTAAAATTAGCATATGAGACAGGAACTATTACTCCGAGCAGTACCCCTGGAGCTACTACTATGATATGCAAGTTTAGTACTTTGAGGAACAACCCTGGGGGTATTAATATTATGTGTAAGTGCAGTACTTTGAGAATCAGATCTGGGGCTATTACTATGATATGTAGGTGTAGTACTTTGAGGGACAACCCTGGGGATATTAACATGATTTGCAGGTGCAGTACTGTGAGGAACAACCCTGGGGCTATTAACATGATTTGCAGGTGTAGTACTTTGAGAAACAACCCAGGACCTATTAATATGATTTGCAGGTGCAGTACTTTGAGGAACAATGCTGGGGCTACTAATATGATTTGCAGGTGTAGTACTTTGAGAAACAACCCAGGACCTATTAATATGATTTGCAGGTGCAGTACTTTGAGGAACAATGCTAGGGCTACTAATATGATTTGCACGTGCAGCACTCTGAGAAACAATGCTGGGCCTATTACTATGATATGAATAAGCAGTGTTTTGAGTAACAACTGTTTGGAAATTACTACGATATGCAGGTGCAGTACTTTGGGTAACAATGCTGGGACTTTTAATTTGAACTACAGGTGCTGTAGCTTTATCACAGTACTTAATCAGGTACTGGGGATAAATCTGATGCTTTTCAAAGATAACAAAGATAGAAGGATTGGACACATTATTTACACAACTGTCATAGAAATCGTTGGCCTTCCCATTCTTGGATGGAGGACGTAAATAGCTTGAGATCCCTTCTACACACTGCCCTACTAGCACTCGGGCTACAAACATGTTTTTGGAGTCCGATGTTGAATTGGAATAGCCATTGGAGTATGAAGCATCCCTTGCAAAGTAACTTCCTGCAATAAAAAGAAAAGAAATCATCTTTAACATGAATCTTGAGAATTGCGTATATGTATATTTTTACTTAACTATGGATTTCCTTATTAAGTTAGTTCAGATTTTCTGACCCTTAGCAGTTTTTCTGCTTCTGGTTATGGCAGTGACTGTAGTCATTCTTTTTTTCTTTCCTAAACATAAAGTGCCACTTGTGAAGCTAGGTGAAGGCTGCCAGCCTAGCCAGATAGAATTCTCTGTCATTTGAAAATATTAATATAAGCCACAGGCTTGTTCTCTTAAAGGGTAAAAAATTGTGTTAAATGTGGAACTGCAAAAATGTAACAGTGCACTCTGCTGTAACAAAGCTAAGTCAAGCATTTTATGACTGTCTTTGATCTCAGGGCTCGGAGCCGAGATGTCTAAATGAAGGAATTCTAGCTATTGTTTTCAGACCAGAGTTAATTGCTAGAATTTGCTTGAATAATTTATTTTATTGCTCTGGCATCCTGACCAGCTGCAAGATCAAAAGGGCTATTAACCTCTGAGCTTCTGTTAGCCTGGGAACCAGAAAGAAATGATGTAATCTGAAATAAAATGAATCAGTGGTACTGTGTTATCAATTTAAGGACAGAAAGAATCAGAGCATTTGAGCATCAGTCTTGAGAATATCGAACTCACCATTCTGCCTGTGTCTTGTTTCTCTTAGAAATAGATAGGAAATAGGAAGATTAGACTAACCCCTGGATTCATGAAGCTTGTGCCAGGTGCCGGAGTAGCGTCGGCGATCTAGCACCAAATATGGCGGCCGAGCAATTCATGTACGAGCTGTTTCCACATGCACTACCAGCATACGCCAGAGCTGCGCAGCTCCCGGCGCATGTATGCTAACTACCCCATGCGCAGCAGTGTAGCATGCAAATGAAGGTATATAGCGATTCATCAAGTGGTGCAGGTGTAGCGCAAGCACGAATAAATGTAAACAAAAAAAATGGTTTACATTTTTTCAAACATAAAATCGGTGCCATGAAAGTGGACCAAACTTACGTATTATAATGTTAAAAATATATGCCAATGGCTAAATATATAGCCAATGGCATAAAAAAACATGCACAACACATAAAAAAATAACATTTAATGTCATGGCCACACTAACACAAAGTAAAACCGCAGTGCATCTGTGCGCAAACGGGATCACAAGGAAAATATATTTAGATGTCATAAAACTGCAATATAACACAATTCATGAATTCCCCATAATAGTCAATGGCACGCATTCTACACCCCAACCATGACGCAAGGGCTGCTAAGGGTCTGTGACAGTGTTCTGCATGGTAACTAGGAATTAGTAGTCAATGCCATGCAAATGAGTCAAATAATACTGAATCGCAAACGCCCTGCTGGCATAAGGATGTACCACAAGGCGTAGTGGTACAACACAAAGGAGTGGCCTGGAGGTAAACATGACATCAAGAGAGGGGTGCGCCACTGTACTGTAAGCACACTGGATCATTGCTAATCCGGGTTGCCTGTTGCTAAGCAAAGCCACAGGATAGGGGTGTGGAAGTCGCCATAGCTTTGCTTAGCTGAGAGCACAGAAGGTAACCGAAAGTGCATGTGAACGTGGATGACAACGCACTTGAAACCCGGTAAACGGCTGTGCGCATCGCGCACCACAGCTGAAACAGGAAGGATACGGGAAGACAATAAGGAAATGCTGCAGCATGGTAACTGGAGTACAAATGAGTAATTAACACCTAGGAACTCACAGTGGGCCATTGACAACAGCTAACAAGGCTGCTTGCAGCTACCTGCAAAACAGGAAAGGGGAGGTGCCGTACAGCAAAGAAAAGAGAACTGTCACAGCAGAACAAAGCAAACTTGCAGTAGATCAGCTACATAACACATTTCCCAACACAATCTTGGGTTGTGAAAGTACAAAACAATAAAGCCGGCAGCTGGCTGCATGCTTGACAATGGGAGGGGAATCGGGTTGAAAAGTGAAGCAAAGGGCAATAGATGAATCACAGCAGCCAAGCCAACACCAAAGGCCCCACAATAGCAGTACCTGATGTAAAACCAACAATTAAGATACCCCACAGCTGGAATTGCACAAACACACCCAATTAAACCAGCATCATCCATTGCACAATAGTATAAGATGTGAAAGCCCCCCCCCCCACACACACACACACACACACACACACACACACACACACACTTGTGTATTCCCAGACACTCTGCACCATTGGTGTATACAGACAGGGAACATTTAATATGTACATGTTAGGGGCTGCCATAGCTTTGATTCACCAGCATGTGTTGGAGACTGACGGTAGTGTGGAGGATGATGTTGACAATCATCTCAGGCACCAGAGGAGGAGAACAGTGTTCAGACCCAGGGTAACCTACCAGGGCTACATGATCTGGAGATAGTAGAGTGTTACAGGGTGGACAGGGACATCATACAGCAACTTGTTGAGCTGTGCCAGCCACGCCTCAGAGCCAGAAGTAACAGAGGGGAACCCATCCCATTGGACACAAAGGTATGTGTAAGCTTGAGAATACCAGCCACAGGTACCTTCCAAAGGCCAACTGGGGATATCATGGGGATCTCACAGGCATCAGCATCCAGGGTACTCCACCAGTTCCTGGATGCCATGTTACCCCATGCCAATGTGCACATATACTTCCCCCGAACGCAGGAGGAGTTGGCCAGCAATATGCGTCTCTTCCACTGTGTGGCAGACTACACGGAGGTACTAGGTGCAATAGATGGTACGCACATACACATCAAGTCACCACTCGGTGAGCAGGGTAGGCGCTACATAAACCACAAGGGATACCCCTCCATCAACTGTCAGCTTGTGTGCAATGCCCAGGGCATTATCATGGATGTTTGTGCTGGCAGCCCTGGAAGCTATCATGACTCCCACATCTGGCATGTCTCACAGCTGTATCAGGTATTTGCCAGGGGGGACATCCCATAAGGCCACCTGATGGGGGATGTTGGCTATGCACTGGAACCGTGGATGATGACTCCCATCAGAAATGCACACACAGCCACGCAACAACACCATAATGAGGCACAAGCAGAAACCAGAATCATCATAGAGTGCGTGTCTGGGATGCTGAAATCACGGTTCCGTTGCTTGGACGTATCTGGTGGAGCCTTGCAGTACTCTCCAGGCACGTGTGCCCACATCTTCATAGTATGTGCCATGCTACACAATATGATCCTGCGGAAGCAGCTGCAGCAGGGACAGAATGGTGAAGGCCCTCACAGCCCAACACCATTGCCAAGGGACCCACAGGCACAGAGGGACTCAGACCAGGAACACCCTGTGCTAGCCCCAGTAGGCAGACAGAGGCATGCCCAGTATGCCCATGCCTTGGCAAAGAGGGAACGTATAGCACACACACTGACAGTGCAGGCACTCATGGACTGACACCCTTCTCCACCTGCACACACAGCAAACATGGATGGCGCACACACACAACCACCTGTAAATTGTCATGTATAGGTGGTCTACTGTGTGCATTCAACATAGGTAGCCCTCAACTATTGTACACACAACCGCCATTGGCACAAGGTAAGTCAATACCTGAACAGTAAATTAAGCTATCAGCATGTGTCCATACTGTATGTACAGGTTCATAGATACACAGGTAGGTACATGCCTAACTGCCCGAGGCCACTCATAAGCATAGACAAAAAGTGTCTGCTGTCGCCACCCCATCGATTAACTGTCCTTCTGTGAAGCAGAGCCAATTGCGGGATCCCTGGGGTGTATCCACTGTTCCCCACCCACTCTGCAAGGATTCCCTGGAGTGTTAGTGAGGGGTTTTGTATAACGTAATCAGGGATGTAGTTCCAAATAATGGGGAGTATCCCTGACAGGAATCTTCTCAGATGTTTACATGTTACATAGTATACCTTAAACACAGCTTGCATATATAGGTAGTATTCCACAGAATAATAAACATGTGGAACACACAACCGCTGAAATGTGTGTTAATCACCCTTGCACTACCAGTGCCTGCTCTGAGAAGTAAAATACCACTGCCAGGATTAGAACACGCAACCATGTACACAATCTTCACAATATCATACCACTAAGCAAGCTGAGATGTACCAATGGCAGTTGTGTATACTGACAGGATAAAACACAAACGGTAGGAATGTGTGGAAATAGGACAAGCCAGCATGTACCCAATGAATGGTGTATGTTTTATATATATATATATATATATATATATATATATATATATATATATATATATATATATACATCATCATATATAGAGGGAGAGAGAGATATATGTCGATATGGGTCACCTTTAAAATCTCGAAGTCGCGTTTGCCCAAAACGGAATCCGACGGGACGAGAATACCGAAAACGCAGATGACCGAAAAGGTGAGAACCCGACGGACTCGGTCGTTAGGGGTGGGTTAAGTGAGTTAGGGTTAGGGTGCAGGTAGGGTGTGTGTGCGATAGCGAGGGACTGTGGGTTTAGGGGTGGGTAAGTGAGTGAGGGTTAGGGTGCAGGTAGAGTAAGTGTGCGGTAGTGTCGGACCTTAGGGTTAGGGTTTGGGTTAGGGATAGTGCATATGTTATGTAGTGTACTGTGTTGTTTACGTGTAGTGTGTTGGTGTAATGGTTTTCGGTGTTTTGCGTTGTCGGCGTTTTATGTTTTCGGTCTTTTCGTTTCGGGCATTAGTGTGTCGGGCAAACGCGGTTTCGAGGTTTTAAAGGTGATCCGTCGATATACATGGGGATATACATATATATGTAGATATATAGATAGGTTAACAACATCTACATAACCATGGAGGTACATATAAATGGGATACCTACCACATACCGACTGCTTGACATACCGACGCGCGTAATCCCGAGGCTTAAGGTCCGAAAGAACACAGTACTGAAACACCAGATGCGAGAGGTTTAAAATCACAATCTTAAGGGACAGTCAGTCAGTGCTTCTGGTGTTGTGGTTCAGGTAGGTTACTGTGTGTAAGTGTGTTTCTGAGGGCTGTAGTGTGTGTAAGTGTGTGTTCTGAGTATGGTGTGTGTTCCTGGGGGACTGTAATGTGTGGGTGTGGGTTAGCTTTGTGCGTATGTTTGCACGATCTAGGAGGAAGAATATTAAAGTGGGGGGGGGTGTGGGGGGCACAGACTCCTACATGGAGGGTGTAGGGAGACTTGCCCATCTGCTCATACATAGTGTAGGATGGTTTGTTTGGATGTGGTAGGTAGCAGTGTGTCTGTGTGTGCGTGTGTGTGTGTGTTCCATGTTCGTGTTACTTTCGCGAGTTACTGTCGCTGTCAGTAATGTGGGGTATGGGAGTCTGGGTCTGGTACTGTGGGCGTCGGAACTGTGTGGTTTCGGGATTCCATAGGTATCCCGTATACAGCGACTGAAGTGTTCATATATGAGTATAACATTGACCACAGCAATCACACATTCCGCCACGATCAACCTTTATGAACAAAGGATATGGAGAGTATATGCCTATACCCTATTACAAATATGTGCTATGGACATGAGCCAGTGATAGGGTTACCACTTGTCCCACTTTGCGAGGGACAGTCCCTCTTTGGGTGGTTGTGTCCTAACCAAATATAATAAACGTGGCAAATGTCCTGAGATTGTAGGACATAATTATGTCCCATATGTAATGTAATAGTTGCATACAATAGTTCTTTCTGTATCTAAAATACCTACATGTTACAAGAAACAGGATAAGCAACTAAACTGCTACAAGAATAAGCTTATATTTTAGGCAAGAAAGGAAAGTTCTATCCCTTGTACTGACCGTGAGTTTGTGTCGGCCTGTGGAATCTGATGTGTGTCCCAAAAATGTCCCACTATGGCCATATGAAAACGTGGCACCCCTAGCCAAAGAGGATCAGTCACCAAAACAACTACAATTACTGCAAATACCTATGACAGAGATACACAGCTTTCATGTAGCAACACTTTATTACATTATGATGTCTTGCCGAAAGGATTCAAGGACTAACATCACCTGCATGCTATACAGGAACCACTTAACAGTGCCTTAATGAATCAGCCTGCAATTACCATAGTATTGGTCCACTAAAGGATAGTTGTTCAAATAGGGAAGGAACCCTCACGCACATATCGCTTATGTATAAAAGCAGTTCCTACACACCTGCATCTGCTATGCACACCCAACATCATCACCCCCACACAAAAACAAATTACAATACAAACTGTAATAACATCACAAATCATTCACTCAGTGTACGACATCTGCAGAAGCCTTAACATACCTTGTCAGAGACACACTAACATGGCCCTATGTGAAATAGTTGCTGTTATACAATGGAACAGCTGCCGATGGTTACAGGGTTTGTTTGCACTAATCCCGTTTCAGAGGGTTGTGTGTACACCGGGATGTGTTACCAATTACTGAGTAACAGCACAGTATGATACACATGTACACCAAATCAAGGATGCCTGGTGAGCACACTGTAAACCACATAACAGTTCATGCATAGCCATACAGCCTTGAGCTGCCCAAACATCCTTGCCAGACTTAAACATCTGCAGAAGTATCAGGTACAAACAAACCCTGCATAAGTAGCAATGTTCTGAAATATAACAGCTGTACTCACATGTAGAACAAAATCGTCTAGCCATTACACACAATCCATGGGAGTCATGAAGCTAGTATATCTCTGTCTGTCACCATATAGCTGTTGAAATACATCACAAACAACACGTCCAGGCCATCTTCCTCGAAAGTAAGGCAAACGGACAACGCCTAAAAGGAGTACTCAGTTATACACCACTGTTGCCATGGTATCGGCTAATGGAGTAGCTGCACAGCTGATGTGCATCTAATTAACTACTTTGGAACACCAATTGGTGGTCAGGATACCACGTTACCGATATTTAACTAGAAAACTATGGCTTATCACACATTCCAACCATCTGTATATACCAGCAGAACGTTACAAAGAAGATTGAAACACAAACTGAAAAGGATTGAATCAACAGTCAACGACACCTTGAGTTACTAATAAGGTATGTAGAACACTCAGTATGTCTCTGTATTTAGTACCTGTTCTGTAATATTTAAAGTGCATGCAATCCATAAAGTGGAAACATTTATCTTGTTGTGATGTATTGTTGAGCATAGTAATGCTTGTAGTATTTATGTGTGTACTGCTGTAGGTCACAAGGCAAACACCGCATACACCACAAGGGATGTTGTATAAGGGCTTTGAACACAAATATTCCTCACCAGCTGCTGTCAGTGGCAGGGCTGATCCAACAAGTATGTGCTATAACAGGGGATAGTATATGTTGATATATTTTAACAGTAGCCATATGTATGGGCATATTACTGGAATAACATGTTGAAAGTTGGCCCACTGTGCAATTATGATTTGCATTGTGAGATATTATGCCAATAACTGTGTAATGTACAGTATTGTAGGCAGATATGTATTACAAGTTACACAGCATTACTGTTATGTTAGGTAAACATTAGTTATGTCTATTGACATTTACAATACACAATAACAGGACACATATGACATGTAGTCACCAGACAAGTTTATCAGCATGATAGCAAAGTAAAATAGATGAGCTAGTTAACTATCCATGCACATAAGACATGTAATAAGTGCAAAGGTAGGTACTAGGCTATCTTACCAAGGGTATTTATAAGCCTAGCTAGAGTGTGTTGGCTTTCGCCACCCCCATAGGTTAGTTCCCTGTGCCTCTGAACGGCAGAGCCATTAGTTCCCTGTGCCTCTGAATGGCAGAGCCACTGCAGTGATCCTTGGGGTACATGTCTGTCTCCATTCCACACATCAAGGTTTCCCTTGAAGAGTGCTAGTGAGGAGCCCTGCCTGATGTACATTGGAATCATGTTCCAAAGCATGGGGAGTGTCCGGGTCAGGAATTTATCCATCCAGCACGTCCTAGTCATCATTGTAGTTAGGTGTATATCCCTAGAGCATGTGGCTCTCAGGGGCCTCTGTTTAGGTGGAGCATATCCAGCAATACTGGGTTGGACATGGGCCTTGTATGTCAAGAAGAGCTCACCTGTGAGTATGTGGTATGCAACAGAGTACAACTGGAGTTTCTTAGGTTGGGCTGCATAGGTCATCTGTTTGAGGTCAGTAATCCTCTTGGTGTGGTACTGTTGTGGTCTTCCAAGCTGTTGCAGTTGTCTTGTAAGTTATATCCCAAATGGGGTGTTGTATCCTTTAATGGTTCTAATAATTCATGAGTAGAGAGGCACAGTGGCCTCCTTTGATCTGGATGCAAACCCATTAGAGATTAGGGGGGGCCACGTAGAAGGTTATTCTAACCACCTTGTCATTATGGGTATCGAAGGAGAGATTGCTATCTACTGGGGTTCCCAGATCCCTTATTACCTTTTCTGTATGTAGGGGACTAGCACCTATGTGGTAGTTCGCGGGTAATTAGTTACATCCAAAGGCACTTTTTGGCATTCAGCTTGAGGCCATGCTATTGACACCAGGTATCCATCTCAGTGCGACCCTTCCAGAGGGTGCCTGTAACAGCTGGGGAAACAATTATGTCCCCTAGTTTGCAGTCTTCTGCAAACCTTTTCAGCCAAAGCCCTCCTGTGCTTGCCTGTATGTCAGAGAATTATATACCGAACATGAGGGGTCCTAGGACTGAGCCCTGGGGGATGCCACTTGTAACTGGTATACAGTCGGACCTAGGGTATACAACTCCCACTGTGTGGGTTCTGTCCGTGAGCCACTTTGCAAACCATCACATGATGTAGGGGTTAATGTTTAGGCAGATGGGTATATTGATAATACCAGAATGAGGAATGGTGTTGAAATTCTTTGAGAGATCTAGGTAGGCTTTGTGGACCTCCTTACCCTCATCTAATGCCTTGGTAACTGTCTCTAAGAAGTCCACCAGGTTTAGGAAGTATGGTCTGCCCTTAAAGCCAAACTAGGAGGGGTCAAAGGTTTGTAGGTACCCAATGTCTCTGTGACTGAGATCCATGATGTGCTCCATAGCCTTACAGCCCAGGCTAGTCAGGTCTATAGGGCAATAGGTCCTGTGGTCTGTTGTGGCGCCACCTTTGTGGAATGGGATAACTGTTGCTGTGCGCCATTCAGGGGGCACTAAGCCCGATGCGAGGCTATTATTGAACATGGTGCGTAGGAAGGTAGCCAGTACGTTCTGAAGTTCTTGTAAAATGCAGCCTGGGATGTTGTGATATTGGCTTTAGAGTGTGCAGCTTTGAGAGGGAGGGGGGAAAGATAGCACTGAGCCTATCTGCCAGGATGTTGGCAATATCAGTTCATTCTGTAATGTTTGTGCCTTCATGCTGTAACTCAGAGCAGATCTGGGTGTTGACATTGAGATATTTGACATAGCTATAGAATGCTTTGTGGTTGTTGGTGGAATTAGTGGCGGTTTTGTTTTCGTAGCTAGCTTTGGAGGATCTTATAAGGGAGCTCACCTTCTTACGGAGTCTGACCAGGGAGCTCCTCCATGCATGGGATTGTACTCTCTTTTGCAACAGTGTCTTCCTCCTGTAGTACAGTTTGTTTATGGCAGGGGACCACCATATTGGTTTCCTTAATTAGGAGTATAGCATCTTGGTTCTGTTTGGGATAGCACAATCCATGCATTCGTGTAAGTGCTTATAGAGTGCATTTGTGTAGGATTCAGCAGTTATAACAGTATTGTCCATCTGCATGGTTGCCATGACGTTCACCATGTCTGTCTTAAGAAGCATGAAGTTGGCTTTGTAGACATATTATACTGTGGTTCCCTGAATAGGGGGGTGGGGGCGGGATGTGGATATCAAGGGTGTTCAGCTCATGGTCAGATCGGACCAACGAGGAGTTGACTTCAGGTGTGGAACACCGGTCACTCATGTTGGTAATGCCTAGGTCTAGGACATTGTTGCCCCTGGTGGGTGTGTGGATATGTTGATCCAGGGCATTGGTGTTTATGAATTCCAGAAAGCGTTGAGCTAATGAGTTGGTATATGAGTAGTTTTCTCAGTTAATGGTGGGGTAGATTCAGTGAGACTATGTGATGAGTGTGTTTACATTTTCCACATGACTGTCAGGGTCAGGCTAGGTTGGAGAGAGCTTTACCTCCAGTTTGGCTAGAAAGGTGCATCTCACAGGTTGTAGTGTTGGGTGGTAGGCGGAGAGGGTTGTCTGTGTACATGAGGCAATGTGTACATTGCCTCAAGATGTCCAGATTCATCAGATAGACAGGAGAGAACACTGGCAGCTGACCCTTGGACATGCCTGAATATAAAACTAAGTTCCCCTAGATAAGTGAGAAAAGTAAGTACAAGAGCTATTTTACTCTACGCAAGTGAGAAAAGTATGTACAAAACCTGTTTACCTCTAGGTAATGAGGAAGATTGAGTGTTATAGTAATTAGTAGCTTACGTAGTGCTTACAAGTTCTGAACAAGTGCTGAGCATGAATAAGCAATCCATATAGGGTCTTAGATAACATAAACACACTACCCCCCCCCAGCAGGTACACAATCATATATCCATGTACACCACAGGGCCCCTGTACCCACAACTATGCAGGTACAAGCTGCACTCAGACTGCATGGGACCTGTCCACATCAAAGGTTGTATCATACACATATGGCAAAACAAGATGCTCTCCACATACACATCATGTAAAACATAGCTCCATGTCAGGCTGTGGACACACTGAATGGTGCACATCAACAGGTATCACAACCCACAAAGGGGGAGACACCACTGATAATGGGAAGTACTGCACTACTACCCTGCTGAGTCTGGTCTGAAAGGCCATAAACCTTGATCAAATAATTGATGTCAGCAGTACAGATGTAGATGACAGTAAGGTTGATTTCACACTGCATATCATAACCTTGCCAGGTCATAGGACATCATCACCCATACTGTGTTCCACCTACACTCGGTATACTAGATGTACATTCCTATGTCACAGGAGTGTTTTGCAACAGGACTGCTGGCAGAACCAACACTACAGAAGGTGTCTGAATAATACATGCTCATCACACCAGTGGCAGCTACAGTAAGACAGGGTTAATTAACTGTATTCCCCCTCATTGTAGTCCATACCTCATAGACAAACAGAAGGCATCTGCCTATTGAAGTATGCAAATGACTATGACCTAGGAGCAATAGCCGACTCAAGAGTGTTGTGGACAACATACAGAAGGGACTTTGTGGGTGAGATGTGTTTGACATATGGCCACAATCTGACAGCTACATATTGCATTGTCACCCCTATGATAATAACCTTGTACCCATGAACTACCACCTAGGCAGTGGTCAACATAATGGACACTTGCGTGCAAGGGATGCAGTTGTCTTTCCTGTGATAGCTACGTCACCGCACCTGCCAGGTAGTCATATGTGGCAACCCTAATAATGACAGGGTGCCATCCATGAATATAGAGATCATTGTCCAGCCATACACAACACTCAAGTGACCCATATCAGATCACATATTTCCTTTAAGGGGTATTGGCCATGTCCAGATGGCCTACACCAGCCTTCACATTCCCCATCTCCTCTATGTAGCATGATGCATACCATGAATAAATCCATGTCCAACCCAGTGATGTTGGACATGCTACATGTACACATCCTGATCTCAAACACATACTTCATGGACATCCACCTTCCACATGCTGGACAGAGCCTTGTCCCATACACTTTACATAGTCCTGCCATACTATGCATTCCTGTCCGTCAAAGCTGCACATCGTTCCCCTCTCAGACATGGTGTGATGACCGCATGGTAAATGTAACATTATCCCTGTGGTCACTAATGGGGCACTGCTCCACCTGGCCCCAGAGACTCGCCTGTCGGCTACTGCCAGGTAACCTTTCATCCTAGATTCATACATGGCCGATGGCATATAGCCTACTAGTTGACTTTGACTGTACATGCTATAGTTGTTATCCATCCCTGCAAATACCATCTGGCTAGCCAGTGTCCCATGTGTGTCACATGTGCAACACAGGTGATACATGGCAGGATGTTGAATTGCTGTACAGTGCCGTGTAGTTGTATATGGCAGAACACATACATGTAAAACCTTATTTGAGCAAGTCTGCAGAGTCACAGGTCATGTCTGTTAAGGCAATGTAAGTCTTTATATGTGACATATACACAGCATCATGGTTGACTGCATTAATGTGGACACATCCAGCCATGTGCTGATAGGTAGGAACACCAGTACAGGCAAGCAGACATGCCCACATCAAGACAGCATCCACATACAGTATGAGCAATGTAATCAGGTGACACACACACATATATGGTGATAATATCCACTCACCATTGAGTGTCACATGTGTGTGACACAAACATGTCGGGGTCATGTAGATTTGCAAATACTATTTAAACATAATAAATGTGATACACATGTATGTTCAGCTGTAGCTCTGTATGTCTCTGTGAGTTACTGTGACCTGTCTCCATCATTATGTCTTCCAGGTATGCCACGTGCAAGGCTACTCCCTTTTACCCACTTGGAGGATAATGATATCGTGTTCAGCCATGTGCCACAGGATGGACAGCAGCGGCATGCCCTGTGGATGGAACTTCGCAGGAGAGTTAATGATGTGGGTGGCCACAACCGCACATACCAGCAGGTGTGCAGACACTGTACAGACCTCAATAGATGGGCGAAACAGTGTGTGAATGCAATCGCCAGGGAACAGGGTGCAACAGGTGGTGACCACCAACCCAACCCCCACTAACACGTACCGAGGAGCTACTGGCCAACCTGGGGACACCTGCAGAACCACATCCACAAGCCTTAGCTGATATTGAGGAGATGGGTGTCTCTCAACCACTGAGCCTGGAGTTGCCTGGTAGGTCAGTACTGCACCTATAACAACTATATTCCATATAGTTGCATGTGTCACTGTACAATATGTAATGTAACATCATATGCAAGGCATGTATACATACATGCCGCATACTATAGTATGCTACTCTGTGTATGCACACATGTGCATACACCATAGTATAGTCTAATGTACTGCTGTATGTATTAACATTCACATTGCACCCTGTAGCCATCAGGATAATGCTCATACTGCTGTGTTACTCCTATTTAGGTACCTCTGGCGTTCTGCTGCGACAGCAGCCCATTGCAGGTGAGACTGTTATTTATCAGGCATCATAATGCACAGATCTATCTGCCATGTGACCATTTACAACATGTACACATAATGTATGGTCCTGTCACAATATACAGGTCGGACCTGCAATGCATCACAATGCCTACCTATGTGCAACACTTGCAAACTATGTGAATCACCTCATTGACATTAATCCTCAAAAACTGTCATTGCCAGATGTGTGGACAGCTGTGCATACAATGGCGGAGGTGCTGTTCACTGTAGGGACATGAACTACAGATCAGAACTACACATGTGGGGAATACAAACAGTACTACACAGTGGGCTGGGGTATGGCCAGCCCACAGGATTCATTGGTGTGGATCATAGCCCTGCTATAAATGTCACTGATGTGCTATCTTGACATGTCCATGACATCTAGTGGCCTGGCTGCAACACTGCCTAATTAACCTGAAAACATATCCCACATACCACCCTTTGTCTGCATAACCCTGTCGTCAGTGGAGCATATGACATCTATGGGTGTATGTCATATGGGACAACACAGACATGTGAAATATATGCCCGTCACAATAATTTGTCCAACACATGTACACACATGGCCATGGAGGATGGCCAGAGACATGAAGCAACACACACAGTAGACATGATGTGCTTGTGTGTACACCCTGTTGTACAATGGCTACACATGGTCCAACTATGGCCTTTGTGTAATGGTTATATTATAGATGTGGAACACTAGACATCCTACAGGCCTGTGCACATCTTGTGTAGGCATGATATCAATCCACCACATAAGATGTGTTGAACATCTTGAGGGTGTCACAACATGACAGCAGTTACCTGTACAGTATCCACATCAGCCCACAGATGCAGTACATTCCTCTTGCTGGTGTCGGACATCAATGTCATACTTGGTCCTTGTGTGTGTGTGTGTGTGTGTGTGTGTGTGTGTGTGTGTGTGTGTGTGTGTGTGTGTGTGTGTGTGTGTGTGTGTGTGTGTGTGTGGTACACAGATGTCATGTGGGACATAGTGTACCAATGTGTTCACCATGTCTGACCATAGTTGTACAACAAAAAAACAAAATCAGTCCGTGGGAGACCGCAACCACACCAGTTTATTATAAACGTCAGTAAAATACCAGAAGAACGTTTTCGTCAGCTTAATTTCCTGACTTCTTCAGATACACTGATGAATTACTCAACTGAGTTTATATACTATGCTGTGGTCAATTAAAACCATTATTTAATTGAAATTTAAAGCAGTAAAACCTATTTCACTTATAAAAACTACTAAACTAAAATTTGTGTATATTATACAAGAAATGTATATGTATATAAAAACAAATATACATAAAAAGTATATAATATACTAAAATATATAAGTTCTTAATGTAAAAAATAAAATTTATACTGCATTCCACTGAATACATATTCATAAAACCACCTTTTCCAGACAAAATCACAACTTAGCAGCTTTCAGTTTTAACAATGGTGCAATAGATATAAAATCATTCAAGCCAGGTGTTTTGTTGGCTTCCAGTAAAATTTGCCAATGAGTTTCCTGATGTTCTAATCTAATCTCCCAGGGACCCCCTCTATTATCCCGGTGCATAGTCTCTAGTACAAAGAATTCGAACCTGGCCTGCTCACATATCAAAATGTGCCGAAACAAGGCATTGTTAGAATTTTGTCATTGTATTTCATATAGGTGTTCATATATCCTTCTCTTTAAATGCCTTTCGGTTTTACCAACGTAAAACCCTTGACATTTTTTACATGTAGCCAAGTATATCAACCCTTGACTATTACAACTGGAGTAGGTGGATGCTGTTATCCACCTGTTCCTGGCTGCAATGTATACTTTGTCAGTATGTGATATATATTTACATTGCGTACAAGCACCACATCTATACGTTCCTTTACGCTGGTTTGAAGACATATTAGCCCAAGGTTCATATTCCAATATATTCTTAATATTGCTCCCCTTACGAAACACTGTTTTTACTGTTTTTCCTTTAAGGTTACTGAGATCAGTAATGTCTCAGAAACTTTCCCGTTCTTTTTCTATTATATCCTTGATAACACCAGAATTTGCACTGTATTCGGTGACAAAAACTCTGTTAAACCCTTCTTTGGAATCATATTCCCATTTAGCTCTCGTAGATTTTTCTACCTTTCCTGAACCTAAAATAGATTTATATTTGGTATTCCTACCTTCCATAACCTCATTGCTAATGTTTGTGAAAAATACCTCAGGATATCCTCTCTCCTGGAACATCCGCATAAGTTGTGTACATTCTTGTTCATAGTCAAGATCATCAGAGATCATACGGGATGCCCTGACAAATTATTCCTTGACTATTCCCTTTTTCTGATGTCTTGGGTGGGAACTGTTATAATGGATGTAACTATTGGAATAGGTAGGTTTCCTGTAAATGGTAGATTTAAAACCAGTATCTTCTAACCTTAAGGAAACATCTAAATAATTAACTTGCTTAATGTTTACCTGATGTGTAAAGGTCAAAAATTCAGTAGTGGAATTTAAGTATGTTATAAATTCCTCTAGTAAACCAGACGTACCTGTCCAAAAAATGCAGATGTCATCCAAAAACCTGGAATATGACGTCCAGTGTTTGCTATATTCACTGTTGATTATATACTTTTTCTCCCATACTGACAGAACTATGCTCGCATATGTTGGGGCACAATTAGCTCCCATAGCCACCCCTGATATTTGTTTAAAATATTCTCCTGAAAAGTATAGAAAATTGTTGTTTAGTACCAAATCCGCTAATTCCATGACGAAAAAGATATCATTGTCACACACACCCACGTTCTCCCTCAAGGCTTCTTCTAACCATTCTAGTCCCTTCTCATGTGGTATAACTGAGAAGAGATCTACCACATCTATAGTGAGGAATTGCAAGTTGGGAACATTGAGTTCAGGGGTGATTTTACCCAAGAATTCCCAGGAATCCTTAAGTAAATACTGCCCCTTACCCCACAATTGTTTTAGTTTTGAATCCAGAAACTTGGATAAGGGAGATATCTTGGATCTCTGGGCGGAAACAATGGGCCTCAATGGTGGGTTTTCCACATTTTTGTGAATTTTTGGTACTCCAAATATTGAGGGTACCCTCGGATTCTTGTTGTCTAGGTATGAGTATGTACCAAAATCAATAACCCCTTGATTGAATAAATCCTTGATAGCTAGATCTATTTTTTATATGAAATATTGATCTCATTAATTGATACGGTTCTATAACATGTATCATCGTTAAGGATGGCGTTCATTTTACCTTCGTACAAAATTTTGTCCATAAGGACTATGCCACCCCCTTTATCAGGTTCCATGACCCTGATGTTTGGGTTGTGACTCAATTCAGAGAGTAGATCTTGTTCAACTGTACTAAGGTTCGGTACATACCTATTGAATCTATGTATATCCCTGATTCGTTTCTCAATTCTTGTTTCTAAATTTCTCAGCTGGGGATGTATAGGTGGATTAAAGTTACTAGGCCTATAGAGAGTGGTGGTGTCCTCTTGGCAGGTTTTAGATCCAAAAAGGTTTTCCAGATTTAGTTTTCTAATAATAATCTTTAAATCCATAATGACTTTGGTGATGTTACTGTTACGTTGAGGGATGTATTTGAAACCCTTAGTAAATAAACTAAATAGTATATCTGTGACTAAAAAATCACTATAGTTATATATGTGGAAACCTGCCCTACTGATGACTTCAAAATTATCCCCTACATGGTCTGTAACTATGGGGGGTGTGGGGTTTACCACTTCTGGTTCCTGTTCCTGCTGTACCCCCCCCCCCCGTAAGGATAGTTTCCCTTGTAAAAATGGTTAGAAACTTGATTGTTGTATTGATTACAAATCCTCTCGGACCACCTTGGGGGAACTTCTTGTGCTTCATTGTCATCACTTATCCCATCAACCCTCTCTCCTGTATTGTTGACCTCTAAGGTTGGTCCCCCATGATGGGGAGTACTAATATCTGTACTGTCCCTGTAGTGGGTAGAACGTATGGGAGTGGGTGCTGGATATTGTAAGCCTTCCTGGTATTCTTGGATATCCCGGTTTAGCTTTTTATGTTTTCTATTAAGAATTTCCTGACATTTTTTGTCTACTTGCACCCTTATATCGTAATATTTTTTCTTTTCATGTTCCACAGTAAACAGTGTGTCATTGACTGCAACATTGTTGTATCTCTCTATATCATCAAGTTTACAAATTTCTTTTTCGTTCTTATTAATAATGGCTTGAACTATTTCCAGGCCACAATTATCAAAGGCTCTCACAAGTTCCTTGTAAAAGTCACTGCCAATAACAACATTGTTAGGATATTTGAATATCCTTAGTCCTTTAGGCACTATTAGTTTATTTAAATACTCACATGGGTACATGTTGTCTAGATGTAAGCTTTTGTACCTGTAAAGTGTTGATCGTAGTGCCTCTATGGTGTCCAAATATGTAGCGTTGTTTTCCGTAGTAGTATGGACCCTTGCAATGTTGTCAAAGCTCGGTTTGGCCTGTAGCCATTCCTGAAAAGTCGATTGTGGTAGCATAACTGTGCTGTTTCCCTTCTGGGATGAAATATCCTGGTCAACACTGTTAGAACGAAGTATGTTGGGCATTTGCAGGAAGTTAGTAGAAGAGTTAGAATGTTCACCAACTTCGGGTACTTGGACCACACCATTAGCTTCCTGCACAGGAGGTAAATACCTCTCCCTGGAAGAATTCTGTTTAAATGAAGAACCGTGCTTGGAAACAAAAGATGTAAGCCCTTGGCTCAAAGGCATTAATAGTTCAATTAATTGAGACAATTGTTCGGCTAGTTTGCAAAATTTGCCTACTTCAGACCGAAAAAATTGGTCTGATGATTCAGTGGAGGTGCTGTTCACTGTAGGGACATGAACTACAGATCAGAACTACACGTGGGGAATACAAACAGTATTACACAGTGGGCTGGAGTATGGCCAGCCCACAGGATTCACTGTTGTGGATCATAGCCCTGCTATTAATGTCACACAATGTGATGTGCTATCTTGACATGTCCATGACATCTAGTGGCCTGGCTGAAACACTGCCTAACCTGAAAACATATCCCACATACCACCCTTTGTCTGCATAACCCTGTCGTCAGTGGAGCATATGACATCTATGAGTGTATGTCATACGGGACAACACAGACATGTGAAATATACGCCCGTCACAATAATTTGGCCAACACATGTACACACATGGCCATGGAGGATGGCCAGAGACATGAAGCAACACACACAGTAGACATGATGTGCTTGTGTGTACACCCTGTTGTACAATGGCTACACATGGTCCAACTATGGCCTTTGTGTAATGGTTATATTATAGATGTGGAACACTAGACATCCTACAGGCCTGTGCACATCTTGTGTAGGTGTGATATCAATCCACCACATAAGATGTGTTGAACATCTTGAGGGTGTCACAACATGACAGCAGTTACCTGTACAGTATCCACATCAGCTCACAGATGCAGTACACTCCCCTTGCTGGTGCCGGACATCAATGTCATACTTGCTCCTTGTGTGTGTGTGTGTGTGAGTGTGTGGTACACAGATGTGATGTGGGACATGGTGTACCGATGTGTTTGCCATGTCTGACCATAGTTGCCAGGCAGCAGCAATATGGTTGCAGATGTGCAGGGGTGTCATCCATATACCCTTCAGTGACCTGTGTCACAACTTCCACATCATGGTTTAGTGTGCATACACCTCAGTGATGTGGGTCACACTCCACAGTCAATATGTATTGTATCTGAACACAGTCATGGCTATGAACTGTGTCTGTAACTCACACTGTATAGCAATAGAGATGCCTCATGATTCCCTGCAATGGCCATGCACATCAGCAAAATGTGCAGTATATCTGTAGGGCGGACACACAACACTGCATTGGGACACCATTACCCCACTGTATATTTGACAGAACACCATTGTGTTAAACATGTATGCATGTCATTGCACATGTCAGCAGATCACATGTCATACTATATGTGATTGTCAAGGTCATATGCCACACATCAGGCAGGTGTACTGTTAACCTGTGCTGGTCTACATGGTGTAACACAGGGATGTATTCTAACTACTACTATGACTGTGTAATTTGCATGCCATCTGCTAAGACACATGCATGCTGTTGTGTGCAACCCAGAAATGTATGATAACTGCCACTATTATTGTCTGTGCTGCATGCCATCTGCCGTATCATATGCATGTTGCATGCCTTCTGTCATATCACATGCATGTTGCATGCCTTCTGTCATATCACACGCATGTGTGTTTGTCTGTGTATCTGTTGTATAGATTGTAATGTACAGTTATTGTCTACCCCCACAGGTGATGTAGGTGCATTGCCCTCCTGCAGTACATCTGATGTTAGTGTTCCCACAGACTCTAGCAGTGATTATGAACATATGATTGAAGCACGGGCAGAGTTGTCAGGGGCTGAAACTGTGCCATTGGTTGCCATTCCAGCTATATCCCCCTCATCCCCGCACACAGATCCCATGCCTGCACATAGCCCATCATCAGTTGCCATAGATGAAGGACAATTGGCATGTGGTAGCTTGGAACAGGAAAGTGTGGGGGCTATGGAAGGTGCGCCTGCATACCATGGTGTTAGCCAACTGACTGGTGGTGCCCCACAGAGGCACGTGGCCAGTGCTGCTTGTAGGAGGACCTCTGGCCAACATGCTCCTGCAAGACAGAGCGCAGCAGCTGGTGTCAACAGACGCATGTTTCAGGCTGTAATGGAGGCACAGACACGTGCTGAACGGCACAACAGAGAAGATCAGAGGCTTCAGAGGGCTGCTGTCCGTTCTTTAAACATCCAGGCAATGGTAAATACTCAACAGCAGATTGCTGAAGCTTTGGATAGACGGTTGGGTGACATGGTTGGAGTCCTTGACCGTGGCATGACAATCCGTGAGCTGTTTATGTTGAAACATCTGGTAGGAGTGAGGCATCGGGCACGTGGACATAGGCCTACTACATCACCTGTTTCAGGTCTACATGTACAAGCTACCTCACATGTCAGCTCCCATAGTGGCGGTAGCATCAGCAGTGCATCTGGTGCTGTGCTGTCCATACCATGACACAGCAGGCCACGTGCACATGGCCCGGGATGGTCCCAACAGGGACATGATTCCAGTGGACAAGTGACATCAGACAGTACCCAATCTGCCCTCTGCCTGGTAGTGCCTGTGCAACCCCTGGCAGGCACAGGTCACATGTCCGTGGCCAGACACCGTGAACTGTAAAACCTGGCCTGTACAGTCTGCAGCTGTCATAACACCCCTGTGTAGGTCAGACACATGACAGAACTGTGTGCATACATACACGCACACACTGGAAACATATGTAGGGCACCGCAACACACACACATGCATAACATTCACACATGCCCAATTAGATCAAAGGCCCTAACCCACACACATGATGTCATCCAATGGTGCAGCCTAGGCCTCTGGCAAACATTATTACCCTGTGCATATGATGATGCCGGTGCCGCATCCCTGACATCCACACCATCGGTGCAGGGACATGCTCATATGGTCTGATGCACAGGGTGAACAGACTAGGAAGATAAGTGTAGTTTACAATTGTTGAGTACTGTTGACAGGCAGCAGACATACCATACTACAGGTGTACAATGCATTTCGTATTAACAGTATGTGTCTTGTGTAACAACAGTAACTGCATGTTGGTCATGATGTTCTGCTGTCCTCCTTCAGGTCTAATTGCACGTGCCGGTGGATGTCAGTGTTTGCAGTTAGTGTTCCATATGTCAATGTGGACTACTCACATGTATGTATGAATATACCAGCATGCACCGTGTAGCTGCCACATAACAGTGAGAATGTCCCATGTTCCAAATATGTCTACTGATCCAAGAGCATGATTGCTGTGTATTAAGCTACTGTGGCTACATACGTGACATCCATAAAGGGTGACATCACAGGTACAATTATATGGAGTGGTGAGGTAAGAGAGTGGTCTAGTTGATTACAAGGGTAGAGGCCAGTGGGAAGTGTGATGCCTCATTGGGAATCAGTAATACACGTTCCCATGACAGGATGCCAACACACAACTGCACCCACACACTCCAGTATTGACACACATGTATTCAGTGACACAGTACCACACCCACACACTCATGGATTCACCGACACAGTAACACACACTCGCACACTTGCTACTGGTGAGGTGAGGACCCCTGCCTATGTGCAAATCATCATTACAGTACTGTGCACCTACATGATGCGCCACAGAGAATACACATGTACAGGTAGTCAGTATGGCCTAAGATCGGGGACATCAACACGGATAGTAGAATGCATCACCTGGATGGGGGGAGGGGTCTTATCAGTTCAGTATGGTAACTCCAGGGACCAGACAGCCATACATACACACACATACACACACTGTGGCATTCAGTATTGAATACACCTATGTCACGCACATACACATACCTCAAATGTGGAGATACACACCCCTGCCAATGTCCTGCTTTCTACAATGCAGTCTGTACAGATGTGTACACTAGTGTACAGGAGAGTGAGTAACAATTGAGATGTATTCCCCACCATATGTGACATATATGGACACACACAGCCACACATGCCAGTACTGTGAATCAAAGACCTGCCTAGCTCATATGTATGACAGACTTACAGCAGTATTGCACGCGTTACAAACTGTACTGATGCTTCCTTAGGCAACAGGGCTGATATATGCACATGGGACGTCTTAACTGTTAGCAGGTGTCAAGTGATTAACCTTCGCTGTCACCCTGACCGCTGTCTAAGTTGTATGTTATGTCCTTCAATTAATGAAACCATTGCTTACCAGTTATACAGGTTATTGTAGGACCGCTTGTGACACACCTGTGAGCTGTCCTCAGCAAACATCCATCTGCAAAGATGCCCCACCACTTAGTTATTTCCACACATAAGTAAAAATAGTGAAAGCAGGACCACCACGGAGAAAAATAAAATGAACTTTTAATAAAACAAGCGCTTTCACGTGTTCAAATACACACTTCTTCAGGTTTAACTAAAAACATATTTTCAACACGTATATATACAACATCAGAAAACGCCCAGGTCACAAATGAGCAAATTGACAAATCAGATGAGGTTAAGTGAACAATTAATCAATCAAATAAGCAAAATCTAAAGCATTCCTGTACTCACAGACCTTATACACTATAAGTACATCAAAAACCACACATCTGTCCATACCTGAGGTACATCTTTCCGTACATTCAGCATATCACCATATACAGTTGGCAATGTTGAGGTTGCATTGCAACTGCATGATGTACTAGCATACACGTCACCTGCACACATCAGCAACTGCACACACATGTTATCTGAATGCACAACACTACATGTACATGTGTGTAGGTCCTACAATCCTGTCATTTGGGCATGTTTGTAGGCATTGCAATTGGACATGTGTAATGACATACATGACACATGGACTGTTGTATGATATGAAAGGTGTAATGGGTGAATGGTTCAGAGGGAATGTTACCTCTGTCAACATTGATATCACACATTATGTACTGTTAGCATTCAGCAGCCATGGACCTACATTCCATGTGCATGTGTGTAATTGGCTGTAGCCATCTGTTTGCACAAAGGACAACAACAGCTATGCTATTTAAATGTATGTTGTGTGTGTGTGGCTTGTACATACCCAGGGAAAGTACATGTATGTCATATCCATACATGAGGGTGTGTACTGGTGTACAGCAACAGTCATCTGCTAATGCTGGAAAGTACCGAGGGCCCCTGGTATGTGTACACCTGACCTGGTTACAGACAGTGGTATCATTGCATTGCATAACACATGATGCAACTGTGTCAGTACATGGGTAATCTCTACAGTTGATGTAGAGCTTGGTGCAGTCCACTGGTCAAGGGTCACATGGCGGTGTATTCTTATATGTCCTACATGTATGGATGTGTGTTGGTGGTCCGAGGGTATGGTGGTGTCTGAGGTTTACATCCTAGAATGCAGCATGTGACACTGTGTCCTGCACATGACTCATTTGTGATGCCTTTCGTGGGGGACCGGACAGTACATGTGAGTGGCCTGTATGTATGTGGGGACACCACCACCTGGAGCGGTCCGTACCTGTGTTATGGCCCACATGTCTGGTTCTGAGGTATATGGTGGTAGTGCTATTGTGCACTATAGAGCCATCAGCCAGGTGTTCCTCACTGCACAGATGTCAGTACTCCCCATTGTTGGATCTACAGTGACCAGCTGTGATTATGGATGCTACACATCTAGCACTGGTTAGCATAAGAAAACAATGCAGTTGTCCTGCAGGTGTCAGGGTGTTATCCTGTGTTTAGGACATTTGCCTTGGAATAGCACTGTACGGGCGGATACAACTTGGGTATTATCCTCACTCCTTTGAATCATGGATATATGTGATATGTGTCAAAGGCCTGTCTACTGTCAGCCATGTCATCCCAGAATGACAAACACTGGACAACCTCATACTTACAGCAGGACATTGGCTCATTGTGTTGTTCAAGCAGTTGCCACCACTAGCAAGGCTCATTGTGTTGGTCAAGCAGTTTCCACTCCTAGCAAGACATCACTGCAAGTGGTGATATTGTGCTTGGTATAGGATGGTACATCTAATGTGATGGATAGCAGCAGACATTGTGTAAAAGACCGGTGTCAAATATATGTAGAGCAGCGTTCCTGCTAACAATGACAACTACCAACACCAGAGCCCATTACAATGCGTTCTTTACATCTACCTGTAATAGCATGGCCACTGTGGCCTTTTGTGTTTAGAATCAGAGTGCATCCCTGTCAGCCCTGTGCTACTAAGTGTATGAGCATGCCCAGTATAAACTTGTGTAGATGGACACATAGTGCATTCCGAACAGCCCTGTGCTACTAAGTGTGTGAGCATGCCCAGTGACACCTTGTGTCAGTTATGTGCCTCTGTGTATGGGTATGGCCATTGTAACCCTGTATAGTGGTAGTAGTCATCCATTCCACAGATGGGCATACTCCAGGTCAGGATGGATTCCTACTTTAAACACACAGGTTCACAGGTATGTACATCTTAACTGCCAGCATCCCTGTTGATGTCCGCATTCCTAGAAGGTCATAATGACAGCCTTGAAATGTGTAGTCTGTGTGGCGCGACTCGTAAGTATGTAGTATTGTAATAGTGATCTGTAAATAGGCAGGTGTTTCGTTCCCACCACTGGTGTGTGTGTGTGTGTGTGTGTGTGTGTGTGTGTGTGTGTGTGTCTGTCTGTCCCCGTTTGCCAGAGGACTGTAAATTGCTTTTAGACTGCTCACACTCCATACATTTCTTATACCTTCCTTTGGCAAGGCTGATGATGTCACCCATCTACAAATACACCTCTGGGAGTGCTGTGTACCAGTAATCTCCGTAGCACGTTCTGTAACTGCGTAATGCTGAAGTGTAATAAAGTAGTTAGGTCGGTGTTCTAATCCCAGACATGCTGTGTGTGTGTGTGTTTGTCCCAGTCTGCCTGAGGACTGAGTAATGCTTTTAGACTGCTCACACTCCATACATTTCTTATATCCACCTTTGGCAAGGCTGATGATGTCACCCATCTACAAATACACCTCTGGGAGTGCTGTGTCCCAGTAATCTCGGTAGTGCATTCTGTAACTGCGTAATGCTGTAGTGTAATAATGTAGTTAGGTCGGTGTTCTAATCCCAGACATGCCAAGTGTGTGTGGGTGTGTGTCTGCCTGCGTGAGACAAGTACAGTGCTTTGTAGAGTATGCACTGTCTGTACAAATCGCATGACCACCTTTGTCATTCCTGCTGTTGTCACCCACCTAGGCATACACCTGTAGGTGTGCTGCAACCCAGTATTCACCATAGCGTGTGCCCTAAATGCGTACTGCTGCAGTGTGATACTGTAGGGGTTTGTATACAGGACATGGCAAGTGTGTGTTTGTCTGTCAGAGCCTGTGTATTGGCAAGCCATACCCATAGATCTGGCAAAAGGCCTGGTGAACAAAGTATGCAGCCCTACTAGTACCTGGAATATGTCCCGCACCCATGTGCCATGTACAAACAGACTTGCCTAGGATATCCCGCTATGTTGCTAGTGCCATGCACATTGATGACAGATAGTAGGCATGTTGTGAATGCAGTGGCCTGCAGGGGACATGGCACCCTGTACAGCGGTGCAATAGGCACATATATGCGGACATTGTGCCTTCACTATGTTCCATACTGAATGCCTGAAACATATGTGGTGCCATCAAATGTGATCCACAGAGGCCAGACAATGCTGTACACATGTGCCCTGTATGGACCCATGCCACTGACACCACCGAATACTTGTATCATACTATCCATGCAGGTGCAGGGTCGACCTGCTCACTATGAGCAGGTTTTGCCACACCAGGCCAGTATTGGCATATTGGGGCATAACAGGCTATGTACACAACATGTGTCTGCCAAACCAGGTACACCTGTACATGTCACTGTAGAGTATTGTGGGACATGCACATCCCAGGCAATGTCCATGTGAAGGACTATCAAACACAGACATGGCATGCATTGCAAAGATATGGCCATACACACTGGTAACCAGGATGTCAGGCCAGATAATTCAGTACCCATCTGTGTGGGACATTGCAGACACTACACCCCTGCACTGCACGCCATTGTCGGGTGATGCGATGCCAAGGATTACCCCCTCACCCAGCCTTGTACAGCCATCTTGCACAGCCAACCACTACACACTCATGAAGCAATGCATACCTGCATGCCAGTACTGGCACCCTGTGTCTGCATGTGGGTTGTGATGCTCCCAACCACAGTCACTCCCAGTATAACCCTTGTTGGCATACTAACAGATGTCAAGCCCTTTTACATGCCCTAGCCCAGAGAACCTCCAGATATCTCCTGTGGTGCATGTGGTCCTGTGCATTACTGCAGTGTGGCAAACTAAGTAGTTACGTTGTGTATTTGTGGCCCTGACAAAGGTGTCAATGTGTGTCCATTAGAGAGCGTGGTTGTGGTGACAATGGTATCCATTGATGTGGACAGCCATGTGTGCCACACCTAATGTATGTCTACTATATCTCTGTTGCAGATGTCACTCACTTAAACACATATATGTTCTAACAGCACAGAAACATGTTGCCTTTGTGGCACATGCAGTAATGTCATGCACATGTAATAGTAATGAGTAGTCAGTCAGGGGTTTGACCCCTGTACTGTTCGGCATGTGGCAGATGATGCTTATGGTTAAGTCTCCAAGCCCTTCCCTGGTGTACTCTGCCTGTCCCACCCACACACTCTCTGGTGGATGTGAAGGAGTACACCTGCACAGCAGCAGCATGTGTATTGTAAGTGATGGACATGGTCAGGTGATGGCCTCTGCACCTATTGCAGTCCTCCTCTAGCTGACTGCATGTGGTACAGCTGTGATGGTGTTCCCATAGCCATCTGCATGATAAACACAGTACACTATCTAGGCAAACATGTTATTTGGCCATGACGGTCGCTGTGAGTGGTACCTGGATGTGGTGTTCTGACACGGCATCACAGATGAGATCTGGATGTACCTCAATCATTTCCGCAGTGGGAAATAGCCTAAAGACAGGAGGGTGATGTGCCACACATGACTACAACATGCAAGTGTAGCTATGCTGCATCGAGACTACTGTCTGTTTAACATGTGTGTGGTAATGGCTATTCTGCATGTTATAATACAGACATGACAGTACTCTGTACATGAGAGACCCCCATCTGTAGGGCCATCTGTGAACTGGTCAATGTGTGCAACCATTTGTTTCCTGTGTTACACACTGAACACAAATCTGTGCACAGCAAAAGCATGGTGTGAGGATTGTAGACAGTACATGATGATAGTGATGTGTTACTGCCATCACATCCCTGACTGGACATGTATCACATGAGACAGTGGTATGACAGACACTGTCTGGGGTTCCTAGTGACAAGCCAATAATGGGCAACTGTCCATAGCTGTGGTCACACGTCTACTACACATTGTACAGATGGCATGCAGTATATACGCATGTGTTGCGCTCCCTCTGCAAATGTATGCCATCTGTTGTGTTGGGTTGCTCATGATATCTATGCATACTGCTGTAGGTAATCCTGTCTGCTGTTGTCTATCACTAAGCCATATGTGGGTTTAAAACACAACACCATAGGCTGAATGGGTTGGGAGGTCCCGGCAGAACCACCTGCCCTATTTCAGCTGACCATGGCACCAGGCACTAGCACATATGGGACCCAGCCATAGACATCAACTTCTGTTGGTTCTGCATCACCTTCTGGTGGTACCACCACTGAGGATGGAGCATGTCCCCCCTGGGAGCGGGACCAGACAGGTACATATCTGCTGTCGTGCAGTCCTGGACGTGTTGCATTGGTGGCTCACTAAGGGGTTCTGAAGCCAGATACGCCAGCTCAAGGGTGGAGTGTCACATTTACAGGGTAATGCTGCCCCTCCTGGACAGCCCCCAGCACTGCCTCCTTTGCAGCTGTGTAGGTGCAGTGGCAGTTGCCCATGGCTGGGGACCTCCGTCCCACTGTTCCCATGGGCTTGTGAATGCCGAATCACCATCCCCGTCCAGGGTGTATCCCCCCCACATGTCATATACCAACCATGTATGCTGTCTTTTCTGTGATCCTACCTATCCTCCACGGCCATACCTACACTCCTTCCCCAACATCTGACCCTCACCTAAGGAAACATAGGGCCAATCGGCTCCTAGGATATCTGCCCTATACATAGCTGTCCATTACACACACGTGCCCACTGGACACATGAAACCCTTGTAATATGCATCACAAAATACTCCTGTTATCTTCACCCCTGTCCCTCAGGCGCACGATCCTGGTATGCATCACTCCTACATGGTCCAGGTACACGTGATGAGGACGACCCCATTGTGTACACAACACTACCGATCCCTCTATGGTTACCCCATTTACCTTTATGATGATGATGATAATGTTGCACACAGCACCTTGCAAGAGTACTGTTCACACATAATGATTGGACAGGTACTGTTGTGTTAATGTACATTACATGCACAGAGTGATGTATACTGCCAATGAACAACTATTTGAGTGTATGACAGACATATGTCTGTCTGAGGGAGTCTTGAGATCACATAGAGCAACACCACTACATAATACAGGCGTCGCTGGTGTTTCCAGTTTCATTCATTTGTAATGCTTTGTTGCCACATGGTATGTTCCTGATACATCTCTATATATGTATGTACCTATATGCTGGACATAAACACTCACATATACATCTACATGATGGGATACATTCCTATACTGTTGAATGACTGCGCTGTATGATATGTTTGTGGTACTGTCCATTGTCTGTATATCTGCCATGGCATATTGGTAATACACATTAGCTGTGTGTGCAGGGTCCTGGTTCTGACCCTTGCAAAGGACGTTTATTTGGTTGCAGGGCAAAACAAGCCCATTGGATATGGAGGGAGTAAGGCACATTAAAGCAGTTGGGAGCGGGTGTGCGTGGGTTTGCATTGTGTTAAGCACTGCTAACCTCTGGTTACATCCTCTTACAGTCGGTTAGCCTCTACATTGCTTTACCAGTGCAATACTCGCATACTCATAGCCAAATACGCTTACACCCGCTCACTCCCACACTTGCAAATGCACCAACATTGGTGCTTGCATCTGTCACTCATACCCCTGAATGGGAGCGAGGACCAAAATATTACCTTGTGATGCCTATTACATCAGACTACATGACTACAGTATCGGGAATGGCTGCCCATTAGGCGATAGCATGGCGTTAGACTGTACGGAATCAGCGGCCTGTCCGATGAATCAATCATATTATTTGTGTGTTCCTCATAGCATCTGCTCTCACCTTGTGATGCCCATCACATCAGACTACATGACTACAGTATCGGGAATGGCTACCCATTAGGCAAAGGCATGGCCCTCGACTGTACGGAATCAGCGGCCTGTACAGTGAAGTAATCACATTATTTGTGTATTCCTCATACAATCTGCTCCCATCTGGCTGATACATGGGAACCGAGACTCTTCAATACAGACAAGTAGCTGGGTTGTGGGAGCCACATCCGTTGGCAGAGTCATGCTACAGCATACCTATTATAGGTTTGCCACCTTTTCAATTGGCCAAGGTGGGACTTTAGGGTTACCACCTGTCCCACTTTGCGAGGGACAGTCCCTCTTTAGGCAGTTGTCTCCTGCGAAAATAATCAAGACATAGCAAATGTCCTGATTACAGGACAATATTATATTCTACGCTTCATTAACAGTTGCATAAAACAGTTATTTTATATATGAAACTTCTATATGTTATGTGAAGTAGCATAAACAATTCAAATGTTACTAGATTAAGCTTTTATTTGTGCAAATAAGTATAATTCTGTACTATGCATGGCTGTAGGTATGTTTTGTCCTGAGAAATCTGACATTTCTACAGAACATGTCCCACTTTGGCCATTTGGAAAGGTGGCAACCCTATAGGACTTGTATGTAGAGACGTCAGACTTTGCAGGGCAACACATACCCACAGCCAGTAGAAAGGAGAGTACTTTACTGTTTTGCCTAAATAAAAGGTTATTATTGTAGTATTATAGTTGCTTATACTGTTTCTTATAACATTTAGGTGTTTCAGGTACAAAATAATTGTTTTATGCAACTACTACAGACAATATAAGAAATCTTTGCCCTAAATCACAGGACATTTGCCATAATTACATTTATTTTGTAGGACACAACTGCCCAAAGGGGAGTGTCCCTCACAAAGGTGGACAAGTGGTAAACCCAACCCTATTAATCTATCATCTTTCTAAGGTAGTCGGCGGAACATGCACTTTCTCTCACTAGCAGACCTCTCATAATAATGGGGAAGAATGAACACTGAATCAGGGACACTGCATAACAACCTCAGGGACACATTTAGAAGGTTGGTGCTATTAACCTGACACATTGACAGACCCAGAGCACATATGTATTCATACACATTGTCTAAGGTACATGGTGTTTAGGACTCTTACATGTTGTCATTATTCATACGTGTATTCCAACACCTTTCCTCCTAATATCACTAGTTCTAGGAGGGTTCAGTTGGGACTGCGTTAGATTCTGATTCATAATCATGGACGTCCCTGGTAATCGGGGACAGTTCAATGATAATGGTCCCTAGGTGTTACCCCAGTGGTTTACAGACTATCCAGTAGATGTGCTCTTAAGGTTTGGGAGGTATGGGCGTCTGCTATACCTACATCGGAATATTACTTACATCCAAGGGGCGGTCCTAATACGTGTCTGCCAGCCAACACCTGCATGCCTAGGCCTATAATCGCATACCCATAGTTCCCCTACCTGCCACTACTCTACAGAACTCATCCTTATGTGGGCACAGGTGGGGTATGAACACACCCCAACACACTGACCACAATCCCCGTGTTGGGACACGTCGTACATTGTGTCAACCTATGTGTTATCAGGCTTGCACAACTTACTGTTCCGTGTACAGCTACATCCTGGTCGCAGTAGTCTTTACTGGCATTGCCTGGAAGAACAAAATGTTTGGTGTCCCACAAGGGACGTCGCTGTCCATGTTTAAAGTGTAGACCTTATAGATCTCTCCCACTGGTAGTTTCCTGCCGGTGGTCTGGGAAGCAGTGTTGTATTTACCTTTATTGCATGTCTGTATGTCTCACCGGCCTAGCTGGGGGGGTGGGAGGTAGACGTTTGTCGAAAGGACCTCCCACCAACATATGCCCGATCTGAACATATGTTACCCGTAACTGCTGTAACATAACCTAGGTATATAGATGCGTATATTTACTGCAACACACACACACACACACACATATATATATATATATATATATATATATATATATATTTACATTAATATATACAGATATATCTGCATATGTATGCATACATGTATATTCATATCTTGCTGTATATATATATATATATATATATATATATATATATATATATATATATATATATATATATATATATATATATATATATATGATTATATATATACATATACATATATATATATATATATATATATATATATATATATATATATATATATATATATATATATATATATATATGATTTTATATATAGGTTCATAGGTTCGTACTAAGCTAACTGCACTTGCGAGCCATTTTAAGCCTAGCCAATTATCCCTTGTGAGACTCAAACCCTGCACCTTGCGTTTGTCAGGCAAACAAACACCTTAACCATCAGGCCACCCTCCCAACCCTATATATGATTTATATATATATATATATATATATATATATATATATATATATATATATACACATATACACACACATCTGTGTGTCAATACATTCCCCACTCATACGCACTTACACATGCGTAATGGTGTTTATATATATGCTTCACCGGCATACTAGTGCCTTATTCATTATAACACCGACACTTCTCTCCATTTATCTTGTAATCGGTATTTAGCACGTTATGCAGCGGACAGATGTCGCAATATGTTCATGTATGGATTACCGATGGTAATTGGAATGTGATACAGTGTGATTCGATGCATCCCTCTTCTGCACAGCCTATTATTCCATCTACTGTCGATGGTTGTATGTGCACATTCCTATTATTTATGTCAACAAATGGAATGCATGTGTGACAGAAATTGTACTTCAACATATTGTTGTCTGCATGTGTGTATGCATATATACCTATTACGAACTAGCTGACCACCATGGGGTGGTCCATTAGAACTGAGCCATCCAACCCTGGCATGCCTGGATCCAAAATTGCATACCCATAGTTCCTCCACCCCACCAGTGTTGAATTTACACACGTAACATCCATTATCCACTTGTTATCGCAGCCATGACACACCTTTACACAATGCCCTCTCCCGAGCGTTTGGGGCCCTACACACATTTGTCCGGCCTTGTGTATTCACAGGGTCTCCCGCCATGTATATTTGCACATACGTGCGTTTCCTGGGGTTATGGAATACGGCCACTTGTGCTTTCCAATTTTTGGAGGTCCCAGCATGGGACTACATTCAGTCTGTGTGTAAAGTAGACTTAGCAATTCAACGATGTTACTCCCACTGGTAAAACCCTGCCTGTGGTGTGAGTAGCGGTGCTCTGCTCACTTCTGGGCAGCTTTTTATGACATATGCTGAAAGCACTATATAATACCAAAATTGCTCGATTCCCTATACATCCCTTGTATATGCTTTATTGTTATGATGTTCATTCTTCATATAGATATATATATATATATATATATATATATATATATATATATATATATATATATATACATATATATATATATATATATATATATACATATATATACATACATGAAATGTATGTAGATATATATCTATACACACATATATATGTGTGTGTGTATGTATGTCTATATATATATATATATATATATATATATATATATATATATATATATATATGTATGTGTATATATATTACATCTGTACATGCAAACATACATTTCCTATGCTGGGGGCTGCTTACACCTGTGCAGGCGCATTCGCCTATGCTTACTGTGCGTTACATATGTTTACTGCCGCTTATTTGTGCTTACTTGTGCCTTATTCATTATGACAGTACCACTTTGATTGAAAGGATCTGGTTAATAGTCCCATGTGATACACACGTTCACCTTTACATGTTTAAATGTCGGCTTTACAGCAGAGCAACATTCATTCCACAAGGAAAATGATATGTGCTATAGTCGAACTTGAACCGTGAATGCCTTTTCGTTAGGCGGATGCTCTAACCACTACACTATTGGTGTTCTGCTTCATTTATATGTATACCCATGGTTCATCACTTCACTTACACAGCAGACATCCATTTTCCTGTTGGGAAAACTGCACTACTATACATGTGTCATTCCCTATTCCCTACTGCTCTGGACCCATGCCACATGTTGACTCACTCCGAGGATATTCAGACCTCCAAAGCCTATAGTCCTGGCACATACGTGTGTTTGATTGTCAGGGTGTTCATGTGATCATCTGGGTTTAGGCTTGTCTGACTGGGGACCAGGACTGCCCTGTACCTAGCTGAAAGTCAGACTTAGCACGGGGACATCGTTAGTTCCACTTTTAGTGTCCTAACTGTGGTTGGGGATGCAGAGGTGTGCTCACCTCTGGCCATCCTGATATATAACAGCACTAAATATTACGGGGGTTTCCGCTGCTGTTTCCCTTCACATTTGTTATGACTGCTATATTGCGACCATGTTCATTCTTCATATATATATATATATATATATATATATATATATATATATATATATATATATATATATACATACAGCGGTCTGTACATACACATGCATTTACACCTACATGCTTATTTACATTTCCCATACCGTTGAATCACCGCCACTTACTGTCGCGCATACCCGCTTACGTCTAGGGTTGCCACCTTTTCAAATGGCCAAAGTGGGGCATTTTCAGGATGCACATCAGATTTTATAGGCCGACACATACCCACAGTCAGTACAAAGGTTAGAACTTTACTTATTTGCCTAAATGAAAGCTTATTCTTGTAGCAGTTTAGTTGCTTATTCTGTTTCTTTTAACATTTAAGTATTTTACATACAGAAATAACTGATTTATGCAACTGTTACATGAAATATGGGACAGAAGTATTTTCTACAATCACAGGACATTTGCCATTGTATTATTTTTGGTCAGGACACAACTGCCCAAAAAGGGACTGTCCCTCGCAGAGTGGGACAGGTGGCAACCCTACTTACGTCTTAATCACCCTATATCCGACTGCCACTATGTGAATGTGTAAGGTATATATTCCCAATAATGCACGTGGGGAGACGTGCATCATGGTCAGGTGTTTAATCCTGGGTCGTAGGTTCTGCAGGACTGGCTGGAGGCTGAGCAGTCTTGTGGACAACTACTACTCATACAACTTGTGTCCAGATGTCTACAGGACTGGACATCGTGTCGTGACACCAAGTCTAATGTTTAGAACAGATACTCATCCCATGAGGGATATCCAAAAATTGTGGGGACCGATGACCTTGATTCCTTTGGCTTTACGAAAATAAGGTAAGGTTTTATATGCAAGGGATACATAGTTTGCAATCCTGAGACTGCCTAGGGTGAGACTGCCTACTAGATATGAGTAGGGGTCACTATGTGCAGATACGGCTGCGCCTAGCTAGCAGCCCGAGTATGGGTGGTTTTGGTGGATGTTCAGGAAGGGGTGGTGGTGTGCTGTGGAGGGGATGATGGGTATTCAATTATGTATCCAGGTGTCTTGGGGTTGGATGGCTCAGTTCAGGCCAGACCATTATGTGGGCATGTGTCAGTAACCTTTCTGTACATGTGTATCGCACATTTTAATGTCCATATGTTTATGGGATTGTGTTCTACAGTATGGCCTGTCAGGTTGTATTGTAGATGTGAATATTTGTTCTTTGGTTATCTTTCTGATTCACCCACTGCTCCCTCGTACACCTACAGTTCACCTACTGTGCATCCAACCCAGTCTCCCCTTGGCGAATTATTACATTACCTGTCACCCCCCACCCCCATATTCCACAGACACCATCCATCCCTTCTCTGGTTGATGGCCCATGGCACAGTCAACAGAACACATTGCGTACACTACATATCTCTGGTACCAATATGGTTGTGAGGACTTCCCTAGCATTTCTGATCATCCACATGCTGTACTTCACGCACATAGGTACATGCAAATACTTTTCTTTCATGACATGGTAGGTAGACCCGGGTAATACCTATTCATCTTTGGGCCATCCTGACAAGGATGACTTGGATCACGAATGGGCAGGTAATGGGCGAATGCTCTACCATTGGTAGGGTTGCACCTTTTCATATGACCAGGATGGGACATTTTCGGGACACATCAGGTTTTACATGCCAATACATACCCATGGTCAGTGCAAAGGATAGTACTTTAGTTTTATGCCTAAATATAAGCTTATTGTTGTAGCAGTTTAGTTGCTTATTCTGTTTCATTTACTTGCTTATTCTGTTTCTTGTAACATTTAGGTATTTTACATACAGAAATAAGTATTGTATGGGACTATTACATAAAATATGGGACATAATTATGTCCTACAATCGCAAGACATTTGACATTTATAATGGTTTTGGTATGGACACAACTGCCTAGAGGGGGACTGTCCCTCATAATGTGGGACAGGTGGTAACCCTAACCATTGGGCTAGGCTTAGCAATTGGCGGTGCGCTAACATTATGCATTTCGCTTCCACTTGGTATAACTATCGACACTACAATGGAATACGGGCACAGGGTTTTAAATGTCATTTGTTCGAGGGACGGGGACTCAATATTCAGCTACGTGCCTTTGCGTTTACTTTTTATTTTGGTGTTCGCAAAACTGTCGTATGCTTTGCATACATTTCAGTATCCATGGACACTGATAGGAGTGATTACTATTAGAGGCAGGCTGTACTAGTCGGCATTTTAGGTTGCGTGTATGCAGCCGACATGTTCATGCCTCCGTGCAGTGCTTGGACACGCACCCTGCACTCGCACACGTTTCCTATGCACGTGGCCGTTACATCAGCATGCTTTCATTAATATGCATGTAGTGCTGCTGCACCATCTCTACGCCGCACGGTCGGCGCAAGGACGGCGTTAGCTTCATGAATCCCGGGGTAAGTGTTTTTCTGTGTGGTAGTCTATGGCAGTCAGAACTATTCTACTGTATTATTTTAAGCATTTTCCTGTGATCTCTGAACTCTTGACTAGCACTGTGTAGTAAGAAGTATTGTCTTGTGTTTTTACTATTTATTATTAAATATTTTTAAACCTTTCAACTGTGGCTGTTTTGTGTAGAGATAATTTAAGCTCTAGAGTACATTGCATGTATACAGTAATACTGTCTAAGTCACTCCAAATAAGCTTTGACTGTACAGATGCACTTACCATTTGGATAATAATATTGCACAGTCATAGCAAGACATTGTCCCATTCGTTTCTCAGCTAGAGCGTCTTCTGTGTGGAGGCATATGTGAATGGGGCGTGCCTTCGTTGAAGGTTGTGCGTCAGGGCTGGTAACCCGGTACATAAAAATCCACTACCAATCATTAGCGGACCGGAGTTCCACTGTGGCGACCCCTAACCGGGAAAAGCTGAAAGACACAAACAATAATTGGACACCCTTTCATAAGGGCCTTTTGGTAGCCGATAAATATTAGTGGGTGGTGGCAGTGATTCCTATCGTATAGTCTGGGTAAAAGGGGCATAGCTGGAGATCCTGTGCCAGCCTTCCCCAGGAGTGTCTGTGTGATTGTATATAACTCTTATCTCAAAGTGTGTGTGTCAGATACTTGGGCAGGGACACAAAGCACTGGTTGGACAGAGAGGGTGCTGGCAGTTTTAGCTTTCCCACTAGGCTGAGATCTGGACCCTATAGCTGTGCCAGTGGGGAGTCTTGTTGGGGATATGGGGAGAAAGGGAGAAACCAGCCCCAGACTGACTGTGATCTCTGTGTGCCCTCTAAGGGAAATTGCACTTTAAAAGTGTGTGTATTTATTATCCTTTCCCTATATGGATGCCCCTCACTGGTGTTAGTGGTGAGGATTGAGGCTCATTGATTGCTGGGCCAGTGCGCGGGCATCACATATTAATTGTTTGGCAGTGGTGGGATATCCACACCACATATTAACTGGTTGCAAAACACTAATTGCCTTGTAGTGGTGTGGGTAGTGTGAATTCCTGTAGCTTGTGTACAGTGATCACTGAAGGTGTTTTTGTACTCTAAATCAGCCATGCAGTGAATATTCAGAGTTCACATCACAACTGTTTTATTTCTTTTGTTAGCTTAGTTAATCAGGGAAAGCAGGCAGCATGTCAGCAGAGGAGTACGGAAAGCTAACAATGACCAGCTGGCTGAGATGTGCCAGGCTAGGGGACTGGTCCGGGAAACCTGACTAAGGCAAACCTGATTGCAGCCTTGGTCACAGCTGCATCAAAAAACAGCAACCAGGAGGACGATCAGACTGGCTGTGGAGACGTTCCACACTCAGACAATGGACAGCTCAACCTTTCTGCAGAGGACATAAAAATTAATCTGGAGCTAAACAGACTTGAGTTGGAGGCCAGACATTTGGAAATAGAAGCAGCTGAGAGAATGAGAAATCTACAGGCTGAGGAGAATGAGAAACTGCTATGCCTGGAAGCTGAGGAAAAGGAGAGGCAGAGGCAGCATGAGAAGGAGATGCTGACTCTTTGCCAGAGTCATGGAGGTAATGGGGAAGGGAGTAACTGTACCCCAGAAGCACAAAAAGTCAGTAAATTTCTTCCGCAGTTTATAGAGGGGGATAATTTTGATAGTTTCATTTATATGTTTGAGAGGGTATGTAAAAAGTATGATGTTGACCAAAGGCTCTGGGTACGATTCCTGGCCCCCTTACTCCATGGTAAAGCTGTAACTGTGTTGTCTAAAATGGCTGACATTGACTGTTTTAATTATACTACTGTTAAGTACCGTTTGTTACAATTGTTTAAGCCAACACCTGCACCGTACAGGAAAAAGTTTTGAGAGCATAGACGTAAGGCAGATGAAAGTGTGTGTGAATATGTTGCTGAACTGAGCACTTATTTTCATAGGTGGGTGAGTGGATGTCAGGTCACCACTTTTGAAGGGCTGGCAGACCTTTTGGTGAGGGAACAAGCCCTTAGCACTTTGCCAGAGGACATGAGGATCTGGTTAGCTGATAGACAACATGCTACTTTAGATGATGAGCTGAGGAAGAAGGGGGACCTATACCTAGCAAGCAGGGCATCCCTGCACAAGAAAGGGGCCCCCAGTACTGTTCATACGTCTAAAGCAATCCATGGTGGGCAGCCCCGACTGCCCCAACAGAATCTGCCAGTAGCAGGGGAAACCACTACTCCAGGTACATGTCCAGGACTTAGGGTTAAATGTTTTGAATGGGACCAGTGGGGCCATGTGGCACACAGATGTCCGAGGAGGCAAGGTGCGGAACAAAAGTTGAGAGAGCCAGTAAGTGGGAAAGACAAAATGCCAATAGTAGGTCGGTCTTGAGACAACAAAGGTAATGAAGGTACCGAACTACCATCCTGCAGATGTCCTGATAGGGAAGGATTTGGATGAGGCAGTACCATCTGTTAATGCAGCTATACGCAGTCAGGCTTTGAGACAAGCATGTGGGTATAGTAGCCTGGGGGAGACCCAGACAGGCCGCATAGTTGCAGCAATGACTGGTGAGGTGGTTACTTCAGGGAGAGACTGAAGGGGAGCCACAGCTGCTTGTGAGTACTGATGTTCCCTTGGACAGAGTGACTGCAAAGGTAGAGGGGAGTAGTAGTATCCAGGTTGACAGTGAGGCACCACAGTCAGAGGATGCCAGACTTACTGTGGAAGGGGAGCTGGGAAGGGTTACAAAGAGAGAGCTGAGACAGGCTCAACTCTCAGACCCTAAATTGCAAGGTCTGAGGCAGGTAGCTAGTGAGTCACCTGAGTCTCAAGGGAAGGGGGAATCTGTATACTGGGACAAAGGGTTACTGTATAGAGAGTGAACCCCTGTGGGAGGGCTAGAAGGTGAGAGGGTACAGCAGATGGTAGTGCCTAGAGCCTACCATCTGACACTTCTAGCCATAGCCCATGATATTCCATTTGCAAGTCATATGGGCATAAAACATACAGAGACATATTATGCATAACTTTTATTGGCCTGGAATTTCCAGAGATGTAACAGGATACTGCAGGCCCTGTGAGCAGTGCCAAAAGGTAGGGCAAGGCAGGAGACAAGGTGAGAGCTCCTTTGATGCCTTTGCCTGTGATTAAGGAGCCATTTCAGAGGGTAGCTATGGATACTGTCAGGCCTCTGAATACCCCAAGTTCCACAGGGAAAAAGTATATCCTAGTGGTAGTAGATAATGCTACAAGATACCCTGAGGCAGGGGCTTTGTCCTCCATTGAGGCAGAAAAGGTGGCAAATGCTTTGTTAGAGATTTTCATCAGGGTAGGCTTCCCAAAAGAAATACTGACTGACAGAGGTGCCAGTTTCATGTCAGACCTGCTGGCTTGTCTGTGGACGTCCTGTGGGGTGAAGCACCTGAAGACCACCCCTACCATCCCCAGACTAATGATCTTGTTGAGAGGTTAAAAACGCTACAATTAAGTCCATGCTACAGGCATTTGCAGTCCAGTTTAAGAGGGAGTGGGACAAATATTTGCCCCATCTGTTTGCTTACAAAGAGGTTCCCCAGGAATCCACAGGGTTTTCACCCGTTCAGTTGTTGTCAGGACAATGCTCAGGGAACTCATGGGTTTGGCCCAGGAGAACCTGGCAGAAGCCCAACAACAGAAGAAGGTATCGTATGACAGGAATGCTCTGACTAGGCAGTATGCTGTAGGGTACCAGGTAATGGTTCTCATTCCTGTTAGACACAACAAGCTGCAAGCAGCTTGGGAGGGACCCTACAAGGTGGTAAGAAAGATAAGTGATGTTAACTACATGGTGGAACTGCTAGGCAGGAGGCAGGGGCGCAAACTGTACCATGTTAACATGATGAAACCTTACCATGATAGGGAGGCCCTTGGGCTGAATATTTGTGGTGGATTGCAGGAGGAGTCTGCGGGGGATCTGGTGACTGATCTCCTCAGTGAGGCTCAAACTGACACCTCAGTGGAAGGGGTAGCAATGTCCCAGCAGCTATCTCCTACCCAGGTTTGAGATATCTGAGCAGTGTTACAGGAGTTTGGGGACATGTTCACTGGGAAACCAGGGTGCACCCACCTGGTGCAGCACCAGGTGGATACATGACTCCAAAGGCCTATCAGGCAGGCCACTTATAGGGTGCCTGTGAGAGTCAAACAGACTCTGAGGGAAGAGATACAGGAGATTTTGGAACTAGGGGTAATTCAAGAGTCCAACAGTCCCTGGGCCACCCCAGTGGTGTTGGTGCCAAAGAAGGATGGCAGCATCAGGTTCTCTGTGGACTACAGGAAATTAAATAGTCACACAGAGTCAGATGCTTACCCCATGCCTAGGACAGATGAGGCCCTAGAGCCACTGGGTGGGGTTAAGTATCTTACAACCATTGATCTTACCAAGGGTTACTGGCAGGTGCCCTTGACTCCCAGTGCTAGAGAGAATTCAGCCTTTGTGACTCCTTTTGGCTTGTATGAGTTCACAAAGATGCCCTTTGAGATGTAAAATGCCCAAGCAACTTTCCAGAGGCTGGTAGATCATATCCTAGCAGGAGGGTTTTGCCTTGCTTACCTAGATGATAATGCCTTCTACAGCCATTCCTGGCAACAGCATCTTCAACATGTTAGGGAGGTGCTGGGCAGACTACAGAGGGCAGGATTGACCATTAAGCCGAGCAAATGCCAGATGGGAATGGGAAAGGTCTTCTACCTGGGACAGAGGGGGGAGTGGTAAGATCAGGCCAGAACCTGCCAAAGTCCATTCAGGCCTGGCCTGCACCGGTTACCAAAAAGTGGGTGAGGGCATTCTTAGGGACAGCAGGGTACTACAGAAAATTTGTCCCCAGTTATAGTACCATAGCTGCTCCCCTCACAGACCTGACAAGGAAGAACAGAGCCAGCCAGCAAAATGCCAAGTTGGTAAGATGGAGCCTAGAGTTGCAAGCATATGATATGTCAGTGCAGCACCTCAGTGGGATTAGCAATGCCAATACAGATGGGCTCTCAAGACAGGGAATGGGGTAAGGTATACTCAGACCTAACGTTTCTCAAGGGTCACTTGAAAAACTAGCTTGAGTTCTCCGGGGGGGGGGGGGTGGAGATATATGAAGACAGGTAAAGGCTGCCAGCCTAGTCAGATAGAATTTTGTAGAAAATTCTGTCATTTGTAAATATTAATAAAAGCCATGGGCTTGTTTTCTTAAATAGGAAAAAATGGTGTTAAATGTAGAACTGCAAAAATGTAACAGTGCATTCTGCTGTAAGAAAGGTAAGTCAAGCATTTTATGACTGTCTGATCTCAGTGCCCGGAGCCAAGATGTCTAAATGAAGGAATTCTGGCTACTGTTTTCAGACCAGAGTTAACTGTTAGAATTTGCATGTATAATTTATTTTATTGCTCTGGCCTCCTGACCAGCTGCAAGACCAAAATGGCTATTAACCTTTGAGCTTCTGTTAGCCTGGGAACCAGAAAGAATTTATGTAATCTATAATAAATCAGTGGTACTATGTTATCAATTTAAGAACAGAAAGAATCAGAGCATTTGAGCATTTGTCTTGAGAACATCCAGCTCACCACTCCGCCTGTGTCTGTATGTGAGTAGGATGTTAGACTTTAGTGTTTCTCTTAGAAATAGCTAGGACATAGGACGATTAGACTAAGTGTTTTTCTGTGCTGATGTCAGAACTATTCTACTATATTATTTTAAGCATTTTCCTATGATCTCTGAGCTCTTGACTAGCACTGTGTAGTAAGAAGTATTGTCTTCTGTTTAGTTATTATTAAATATTTTTAAAACTTTCAACTGTGGCTGTTTTGTGTAGGGATATTTTAAGCTCTAGAGTACACTGCATGTATATAGTGATGCTGTCCAAGTCACTCCAAATAAGCTTTGACTGTTCAATTGCACTTACCATTTGGATAATAATATTGCACAGTATAATTGGACGCCCTTTCATAAGGGTATTTTGGTAGCTGGTAAGTATTAGTGGGTGGTGGCAGTGATTTCTACTGTATAGTCTGGGTAAAAGGGGCACAGCTGGAGAACCTGTGCCAGCCTTCTCTAGGAGTGTCTGTGTGGCTGTATATAACTCATCTCAAAGTGTGTGTGTGTGTGTGTGTGTGTGTGTGTGTGTGTGTGTGTGTGTGTGTGTGTGTGTGTGTGTGTGTGTGTGTGTGTGTGTGTGTGTGTGTCAGCTACTTGGGCAGGACACGAAGCAGTGGCTGGACAGAGAGGGTTGGTGGAGGTTTTAGCTTGCCCACTAGGCTGAGATCTGGACCTTATAGCTGCGCCAGTGGAGAGTCTTATTGGAGATCTGGAGAGAAAGGGAGAAACCAGCCCCAGACTGACTGTGATCTTGGTATGCCCTTAAGGGAAATTGCACTTTACTGTGTGTGTATTTATTATCCTTTCCCTATATGGACACCCCTCACTGGTGTTAGTGGTGAAGCTTGAGGCTCCTTGATTGCTGGGCTAGTGCACAGGTGTCACACCACTGATTCTGCCTTTAGTCTATGAACTTTCAGACAGTACCACACCAGCATAATTAAAAGACAGAACCTGCTACCATCATTATTTGTCTGTCAACACTGATTCTGTCTTCTGTGAAAGGAACACAGCAATTAATGAAAGAACAGGCCCAATGTACAGTCCGCACTGAGAGGTATTGGTTTCAATTTCTTAAAAGATACCCTACAATACTGGAACCTGGGTTTACTAGATGGTCTTTTCCTACTGGAAAAAAAACTATTGGGGAACACATATAGTACCTATAAACTACCTGGATTCACAGTGAAACCAAGGCTACCAGTAGATTGTATGACTCTGTTGACTGGCCATGGACTGTTTCAGCTATGGATATACATCATCACTTCAGTAGAGGCACATGTGTATTTAGTCTAATTTCTTCTTTTTTTTTTTTGTCCTCTCAGACCTCCTCAGGTTTACATTCCTGGCCCCCAGTACTCAATGACAATGCTGGGTCTATGAGCTAATCTCCAACCCCCCACTCCCCCCCTGGACTTGCACTGTTTTTGCTGGGGACTGTCGTAGATGCTGTGGGTGTCCTGGGGAGCTCAGCTCATCTGTGCTTTAATCCACTGATATTTTTTTATGACTTGCTCGCTCCGCTTAAAGTACCCCCCCACTTGATTATGTATGACGGAACTCTCATCTTTGAATGACATCTCTCTTAGAGAGCATTTCAACAAGGGCCCTCCCACCTTGGATGACCATGCCCATCACATCCTTTCCCTTCCACTCTGTCAGTTGCCAGTCATTAATATTTAGTATCATTTCTGTCATTCTAGCTTTTTTGAGTGAGGAAAACAGCTTATAGCTGGGCAAAGCCAACATGGTTTGATTTAGCAGATCATATTACACAATTTCTCTAACAGGAACTGGAATATCATCTACACTTTATGTATTAATGATTCTGTAGTGGAATCTACTTATGTGAAAAAGATTAAACAATATAAACATCCGCTAGGAAAAAACTTTACCTAGAAGGTCAAACTTTAAAAGAATTCAACCTTAAAATACGACAATTCACGAGCCTCAATTAAATCTTCCCAGGGCCTAAATGTTTGATAACATGGATAAAGTTAATATGATTTCTGCTAAGAGAAAAGGGACTTAAAAACATGGATTTTGCACCCAGTGTAAACATATATTGGAGAAAAATAACATTCTTAATAAGGAAAGGATTTCTGGTGAAGATCATTACACATGTAATTTAATGGGGGTGATACATGCAGCGGTTTTGGCAGCTTTGTATTGGTTTTTACATCAGTAAAACAAAAAGGCGACTTAGGGACCAGATGTTGGAGCATATGTTGGATATAAAAAAGAAAAATAAGAATATTGCATTATATAAACACATACTGCAGTACCCTGATCATAATTTTAAGTTTTTTGATATAGAAATGGTGCACAAGGATACAAGAGGTGAGCCCGGGAAGATTTAATTGAGGCTTGTGAACTGTGGTGGCAAATTAAGTTAAATGCCACCATCTTCCCAGGGTTGAATGATTGTGTATTCATACCCAGTATTTTAAGGTTACATTGTTTTAAAGTCTGACATTCTATGCGAAAAAGATGCCTTACTTTGAGGCAGCTTCAAGCTCAGTTAACACACACAGGGCTCATTCTCAATGAAGCACATTTCAGGATTTTTTTATCCCACATAGAACATATTGGCAGCCACTCCTTGTACTTTTCAGCATGAATGTGACATCTAAATATGCAGAAAAAGTACGCCACACACTCTGCCTTTCTCTTACACTTGTATGCTGTTCCCAGTTTTTCTTACAACAGCAGTCATTAAGCACCTGCATTCTTCTAATGCTGCAATTAGAACAACCATTGGCTACAAAAAATAAATACATAAATAAATAAAACACTTTCTGGGCAAAACCTTGAAACTTGCATAATCACAGTTTCTTCCCACCTTTCTGGGTTCTACCAGAGGTTGGCAGGGTGGGTAAATAAATATATTGCAACATCAAAGTCTTGCCCAAACACAGAGGACCCATAATAGGGAGCATTAACAAAGGACATTTTGAAGTGCTCTGCCACATCACAGAGATGCATCCAGGCATGCCAGCGAACAACTTATTCTCCTGTTTGCTGCTCTCAATGTGTCATTGGCGCATTAGAGTTATTCAAGATAAAGTGAACAGACACATTTGACAGGGACTGTAGGATGGCCAGTTCTGTGTCAACAGCCTTCTTCTCCTGCACAGATAAAGACCCAGAGAGGGATTTGGATAGTTTCTTGGTCAAATCCCCACTGAAATCATATCAATGAGCTCACTGGGACAAAAAGTAGCATTAAAGATACTCTAACACATCAGCCCACATTAAAGGATGTGGGCAACAAATCTGCAGATTTTTTTCAAAGAGCAATAATACTCAACTCCACCAGCTACTACATGTTCATGGAAAAAGAACTATGAGCAGTTCTGTTTCCAAACAATGATAGTGCCATCACTAAAAAAATATGTTCTGAGGTGAAAGGTCATAGTGCTTCCATAGATAAATAAAACACTTTCTGGGAAAAACCTTGAAACTTGCATAATCACAGTTTCTTCCCACCTTTCTGGGTTCTACCAGAGGTTGGCAGGGTGGGTAAATAAATATATTGCAACATCAAAGTCTTGCCCAAACACAGAGGACCCATAATAGGGAGCATTAACAAAGGACATTTTGAAGTGCTCTGCCACATCACAGAGATGCATCCAGGCATGCCAGCGAACAACTTATTCTCCTGTTTGCTGCTCTCAATGTGTCATTGGCGCATTAGAGTTATTCAAGATAAAGTGAACAGACACATTTGACAGGGACTGTAGGATGGCCAGTTCTGTGTCAACAGCCTTCTTCTCCTGCACAGATAAAGACCCAGAGAGGGATTTGGATAGTTTCTTGGTCAAATCCCCTCTGAAATCATATCAATGAGCTCACTGGGACAAAAAGTAGCATTAAAGATACTCTAACACATCAGCCCACATTAAAGGATGTGGGCAACAAATCTGCAGATTTTTTTCAAAGAGCAATAATACTCAACTCCACCAGCTACTACATGTTCATGGAAAAAGAACTATGAGCAGTTCTGTTTCCAAACAATGATAGTGCCATCACTAAAAAAATATGTTCTGAGGTGAAAGGTCATAGTGCTTCCATAGATAATCTACCACTAGAACAACAAAAGAAAGTATCACCTTTCACTTTTATATGCCACACTAAGCTTATTAACAGTTTACTTGAAGGCTTCTTCCCATACTTACAGAAACAAATGAAAGTCTTTCCAATGCATAAAAATGATCAACATGACAACTATAGGCCTATAAACACACTAAGCCCTTAGTCCAAAATACAGAAATCCATAGTTCATGAACAACTTGTAGATTACCGCAGTCATCATAACTTATCAGATGTACAAATCAAAGACTTAGATAAAGGTACATTAATCAAACAGCCCTACTATGCTAGTAAAGTATGTTGCATCAAAGACAAATGTTTATCTATGGCAACACTATTTTCTAGACTTCTCATTTGAAGCAATCAGCCTTTCTATGATGTATACCAAGCTTCATTTCTCAGGCTGCTCAAAGTTGTGCTAATATGGTTTTTATAAGCTACATATATAACAGGATACACACCACAGCGTAGCAGAACTCTACACCTTACTGCACCAATATAGGTGACCACAAGGATTCATATTTGTACTACTCTCTTCACTGATGAAATGCATCCATATACTACAACATAAATATGACCTTACTACGATCCACATAACTAAGAGCATAGATAATATCATTTTTGATTTACAAAAAGGTTTAGGATGATCATAACCTGTATTAACAAAATGGATTTAATACTAAAAGAGAAAATATGTAAACTTCTAATTTCTGCCAGAACCCCATACATCTTCATTGACCACAATGTCATAGTACTGTATGGATTCAAACAGAGCATTCATAAAAGAAACATGGCATTTTAACTATAAATCCAACCTTCCAGGACCTTGCCAATAACACGAGCAAGAAGTAAATAAAAAGTCAGGTGCATTTTTACAAGATAAGCACTTGCTTACTATCAACAACAAAGAAAAGGACGGCAAAGGCATTATTAATTTTGCTAAAGCTTCAACAGCTACTTGCAACCCAAAAAGGCTAAACTATCTAAAATTACTGTAAAATACACATTTCTCATGTTACTATGCAGTACCAACTTAACTGGGTGCACTCAGTAAAAAAATGAAATACACACACCTTCCTTGACTGCTTTGCCCTCACTCGCTACCATACATAAACTTACATACAACAATTCAACGGCAGCAACTAAAACCCACTGAAAATACTCAAAACAAACATAAAAATGTGATAATGCACCAAAATGGTACTTGCCAACACGAGCTGAAATGACTTACCCTCCCTCCTTCCCCAGGTAATGTCTACTTGTATAGAAGTCACCTTCCAAACTTGGGCTATTTTAATCTTACTTCAAAAATACTAATTCCATGTAAAACAGCATCATCTAATCATTCTGTACACCCAAATATAACACCTGTTGGCACATATAATGAGCCCCACTAACAGCAAATTAACCCAAGCAGAATCTCTATTTTAATGGACAGTCTTCATGTGATTAAAGTTTATATATACAAACTATACCTAACTGTATCTCCTCCTCCTAGACCAAAGCCTTACACACCACAACCCATTCTCTGATTAACCTTTGTTCCTCTTTAAACTTGCTTTTTATAGGGGAGCAGCCCCCCCCTCATATATGGCAACTGTCCCCACATCCCCTGAATTTATACATACCATACGATCTATACACTTTGGATAAAGTTAATATTTCAAAAAAATCACAATCTCATACTTATTAAATGTCAGTTTGGATTTTCAGCCATTCAGACTACACATCCTGGGACTAGGCAATGCATGTCTGATATTTTAAATGATTAATGATTAGACAGTGGTCTTGCAGCAACTTTCCCTACACAGTGGAAGCTAACTGTTCAACTTTTCCAAAGGAGTAGTAGAAAGATTCCATTTTATAAGGAATCAGGGGACTCGCTGTAAAAGCATGCATCTAAAACAAGCTGGCAAGAACTCTCTAAAGCCAACTTCGAGTCCAAATTGGCCACATCTACTAGAGACAATCATAAAGCCTTCTTCACATATGTCTGCAATCTCAAAGGACGCACCCAGATCTGCTCAGAACTGGTGGTCAAGGACACCACATACACAAATGCTATAGATATAAGCCAATCTACTGGCTGACAGATTCAGTGGAAACTTCACCCCTCTGTCCCCACCATCAGTAAATCAGTCATCCCCAGTACCTGGCCCCCACCCCTTATCTCTAGGGAACAGGTTATCACTGTCCTCACAAAGGCAAAAAACACAGCCTCCATGGGAACTGATAAAATTCCAGTCTGCATCCTAGATGAACTCAGGCATGAACTTGCAGCAGCATTAGGCATTCTATTCAACCAAAGCCTGAGTACTGGCTTTGTCCCGGCCAAGTGGAGGACAGCCACTGTCATCCCGTTACACAAAGGTGGAGTGTCCACCGATCAGAGAAGTTATAGACCTATCAGCCTAACTAGACTGATCTGCAAGGCCATGGAACAGATTATCCTGGACCTCATTACTATGGACACTGGCAACCTCCAAACACTCGACCCCACACATTTGGCTTTGTCAAGGGGAGGCCAAGTCTGTTAAATCTGGTTGACTTCTTTGAGACAGTCACCAAAGCCATGGATGAGGGGAAGACAGTGCACACTGCCTACCTTGACCTGGCCAAAGCCTTCAACACTATTCCCCACTTGGGCATAATAGATAAACTCTCTCAACAAGGCAGTAATCCATATGTTACCAGATGGATAGAAAACTGGCTCACTGATAGAACCCACCTAATCAAAATAGGGGAAGCCACCTCAAGCAGTAGACCTGCAATGAGCGGCATACCTCAGGGATCAGTCCTGGGGGCTCTGTTATTTGGGATATACTTCTCTGAGGTGCAGGCTAAAACCAGTGGTCTATGGCTGACCAAGTTTGCAGATGACTGCAAGCTGGGCATGGTCATCAATTCCCCAAGTGATGTGGATGGAGGATCTCACCCAAACAAATAACTGGTGTCAGAAACATGGCCTCAAGCTGAATGCCAAAAAATGCATCATCATCCCCTTTGGGGAGAGTGATGTCCCCACATATTATCACATTAATAACAACGTCCTAAGTATGCAATCAGTAGTGAGGGATTTGAGCACCCAGGTTGAGAACAACCTGACTTTTGACCATCATGCTGCTTCCATTGTACGGAAACCTTTCTATATGGCCCACCTCATAAGTAAGGGTATCTTATCCAGGGACAAAGAGGTCATAACATCCCTGTATTCTTCTGTTATAAGGCCAATTATTGAGTACAACACCCCCTTCAGCATGTAGCTCGCAAAGCACATGCAGCAGCTGGACAGACCACAGAGGTTCCTCAACAGGAGAATCCAGGGCCTCACACATCTACTCTATACAGACAGGCTAAAAGCCCTGTCCCTCTACTCAGTTTCATACAGACTTCTCAGAGTTGACCTCTGTCTGGCATACAAAGCAATCTCAGACCCCACCTTGATGGGGACTGCTGCATATCCACCGCAAGTCAAGCTCCACTCAAGTAACCTGTACACGTGACCTCAACCTGGTCTGTGATATCAACAGAACTTGTTGGCGGGACAGATGTGTGTCCCAGAGACTCCCCCATCTGTGGAATAGACTCCTTCTCCACGTCAAGCAGAGTACCTCATTATCCATTTTTAAGCGCAACCTGAATAACTGGATGGGAAACAGAAAACACACCCCTGGGATTCCACCTGTGTCCCTGCTGGACAGGTTCTTTGGGTGCTGACTTGTCTAAACATGGGCTAGGCTTATAAGGGCCTCAGGGCCAACAGCCAAGTACCTTCTTACTATATATTTGTTTATTAGCATTTGAAACAAATGATGCAGGAAACCACAGGAGACCAAAAGTTCCACTCCACACTGTTTTTATTTAGCGCATTCGTTTTGGTAACAGACTTCTTCAGAATGATAACCAAGTCAATTAACTCACTTAAAATACTCACTCCTGCCTTCTCATTGGTTAAAAAACACACAAATCTCACAGCAATCCCCTCCCATGTTTAAAAACATCACAAATTTGTTCAAAATATTCCAAAAATCCATAGGAAAAAATCCACATAATATCCCACAGCAACCCAACTTAGACAATACAAATAAAACCTAGTATGAAACAATAACATCAGAGTTAAAAAGCAAGAAGTTGCTATTTTTCTTACATAAAAAAGCAGATTTAAGTTTCAGTAGTGGGCATAATGACATCCTGTCATTCAGCCCAGGTGGACATACATTGATTTTAATCTGCCACCTCAGTTCTTTATACTCTAACAAATCATCAGAGGTACTGTCACATGGTCCCAGGTCCACATAGTCAATGGCAAGAAACTTGAAGGTATGTGTAGGATAAGTGTTAATATGCATGAATTAAGGCATTGTTTTCATTTCTGTGCCCAATATCATATATGTGTTGATACACTCTTTGCCTCAAGGCCCTATTAGTTTTTCCCACATAGAATCTGTCACATTGTTGACATAATGCAACGTAAACTATGCCCTTCGAGTAGCAATAATACTTCTTCAAAGGTCTAATAGTACCAAAAGTCTTGATTTTAATTTCCTCCAAATCAACCATGTAAATGACATTGGAAACATCGCCCACATTTGAAAGTGCCCCCTGGTACTGGTTTTTGTACTTTCCTTTTCAATAATCCCTTGAGGGAAGTCTCTTTGTTGTAGACTCTTGGTCTTTACCCAATCAACCTAAAGGACTCAATGTCTATGCTGAGTATTTCTGTATGACATCCCTTATGTTGAAGAAATCAATACTATAAGGTAAAACAAACACTCTACTGAACTCTGTTTCATTCACATGTTCCTGCATCCCTACCAAACCAGTGCAGGTGTTTAACAGATCTTTAAATGAACCACCCAGTCTCTTCTTTGTTACCTCCCTGACAATGTTCTCAACAAAATTGTCTGGGTACCCCCTCTTGCTCAACATCTCTTTGAGTATACCACATTCATGCAAGAAGTCTCCAATATCAGAGATCATTCTCGCAAGTCTGACATACTGCCCCTTCACCACAGCTTTCTTTTGGTGTAAGGGGTGCCAGCTGTGGAAATCTAAGAGTGAGTTTGAATAAGTGGGTTTTCTGTACAGATGGGAAGTAAAAGCTTTGTTGTTGTAATCCTTTCTGATAATGACATCAAGGTAATTAAGGCAGTCCTTGTCCGCTGTCATAGTAAACCTCAAGAATGGTTGTTTCATTGATGTAATCAAAAAACATTTGCAGTTTCTCCTCCCCATCTTTCCAAAATAAAACTAGGTTATCAAGGTATCGTCCATACAGTGCCCAGGAGTCCTTGTATAATGAATTAAAAATGAACAAGTTCTCCCATTGAGATAGCACAATGTTGGCAAATGTAGGGGCGCAACAGCCCCCATTGCTACGCCCTGTCTTTGTTTGAAAAGTTGCCCTTCAAAACTTAGGAAATTGTTCAAGAACTAATTCCATGCAAGTTCTTAGTGTCAAAATTTTGCTGTGTTCCATGGAAGTATTACTACATAGATAGTCATAAAACCATTCTGACCTAGCTCATGGGGTATCACAGAAAACAGGTCCCTTATATCTATAGTCACCATCAATAACTTGTCATTATATATTTATTGTTTGATTTTACCGAGAAAATCTCACGAGTCTTTAAACAGTGTAGGTCTAAGGTCAAGGACATGCTTGACTTTAATGTCAATATACTTTGCTATGCAGAAGGTTTTAGATGCCTTTGCATTGACAATGGGACCTGGGGGAGGGGGGGGGGGGCTTTGAGATGGACTTGTGAATTTTTGGGATTCCAAAAATCGCAGGAATGCTAGGGTGTGATGTCTCCAAAAACTCATGCTCGTTTAAATTAATTTGTCCATTCAACAAAAGTTCATCCAAAGTTAAATCAATATTTCTATAAGCAATGTTTAACTCATTCCAGGAGACTTCACTGTAGGTGTCACTATACAGTATATCAAACATTCTACTGATGTAGTCACTACAGTCCATAACAACCAACCCCCCATCCTTGTCTGGTTTCATGATTCTGATGTCATTATTGTCTAAGATGTCCTTCAGAAGTGTTGCCTCATCCATTGTCAAGTTGTTCATCTGGAATTTATTAGCTCTTGAAGCCAGGCTTCTAATTGCCTTTTCACATAACCACGCAAACATTTGCACCATAGGGTGGGATGGGGCGATAAAAGTACTTGGTCTTTTTACCTGGGGCCCTCATACTTTCCCCCTTAGGGAAGTAAAAGACTAGATTCAATTTCCTGGTGACAATTCTAAGTTGCAAAATGGTGTCCACCACATTAGCTTTTTTAGCTGGCACAAAATTAAGGCCCTTCTCAAACAGGTCTGTCCATTCGGCACTAACCCTCACCTGACTTAAATTAAAAATGTTAAAGTCACCCACTGTGTTTCAAATAATCACACAATCATTGTCTGTCTGGGCCATATCAACTTCTACTGAGTCTATCTGTAGTGGGGGGGGACCTGTTCTCATTCCTCTCCTCCCTCCCCCTCTCTGTTGCCCCTGGTATCTCTCTTGATCAGATCTCCAGTTCCCTTGTCCCCCTTTCCTCTGGTTCATTAATCGTTACGATCTCCTCAGAGGTGGGGTCCCTAAAGGGTCTTCCATGCCTGTTTGGTTATCACCCTCCTCTGTTATTATGTTTTCCTCAAAAAATATCACTTCTATCATAGAGGGGGTACCCGGACAATTTTGTTGAGAACATTGTCAGCGAAGTAAGAAAGAAGAGACTAGGTGGTTCATTTAAAGCTCTGTCGTCCTAGTGGGGATCGGGATATGCTTTCCCGATATCATAGTCCACTTTGTCCCTATCTAACTTCCTGTCTTTTCTATTTTTCAGTTCATTAAGCTAATTTTCAACAGCTTGAAAAACACCATAAAAATCATTACTTTTCTGTTGAAACAAGAAGTCATTATTAATACTCATATCTTTTCAAACAAAGACCGGGGGTAGTGACGGGAGCTATTGCGCCTCTACATTTGCCAACATTGTGCTGTGTCAATGGGAGGACATGTTCATTTTTAGTTCATTATACAAGTACTCCTGGGCACTGTATGGACATTACCTTGATGACCTAGTTTTATTTTGTTAAGATGGGGAGGAGAAACTGCAAATGTTTCTTGATTACATCAATGAAACAACCCATTCTTGAGGTTTACTATGACAGCGGACAAGGACTGCCTTAATTACGCTGATGTCACTACCAGAAAGGATTACAACAACAAAACTTTTACTTCCCATCTATACAGAAAACCCACTTATGCAAACTCGCTCTTACATTTCCACAGCTGGCACCCCTTACACCAAAAGAAAGCTCTGGTGAAGGGGCAGTATGTCAGACTTGTGAGAATGATCTCGGATATTGGAGACTTTTTACATGAATGTGGTATACTCAAAGAGATGTTGAGCAAGAGGCGGTACCCGGACAATTTTGTTGAGAACATTGTCAAGGAGGTAACAAAGAAGAGACTGGGTGGTTCGTTTAAAGCTCTGTAAAATACCGGCACTGGTTTGGTAGGGATGCAGGAACATACAAATGAAACTGAGTTCAATAGAGTATTTGTTATACCTTATACTATTGATTTCTTTGACATAAGGGACGTCATACAGAAATACTGGAGAGTTTTCAGTACAGACATAGCTCCTTTAGGTTGACTGGAGAAAGACCAAGAGTAATCTACAAGAAAGAGACTTCCCTCAAGGGACTATTGGAAAGGAAAGTACAAAAAACAGTACCAGGGAGTACTTTCAAACATGGGCGATGTTCCCAATGTCATTACATGGTTGATTTGGAGGAAATTAAAATCAAGAATTTTGGTACTATTAGACCTTTGAAGAGGTATTATTGCTACTTGAAGGGAGTAGTTTACGTTACATTATGCCAACAATGTGACGGATTCTATGTGGGAAAAAGTAATAGGGCCATGAGGCAAAGGGTGTATCAACACATATATGATACTGGGCACAGAAATGAAAACAATGTCTTAATTCATGCATATTGACACCTACCCTACACATACCTTCAAGTTTTGTGCCATTGACCATGTGGACCTGGGACCACGTGAAGGTCCTTCTGATGATTTTTTTAGAGTATAAAGAACTGAGGTGGCAGATTAATATCAATGCATGTGAACCACCTGGGCTGAATGACAGGATGTCTTTATGCACACTACTGAAACTTAAATCTGCTTTTTTTATGTAAGAAAAATAGCAACTTCTTGTTTTTTTAACTCTGATGTTATTGTTTCATACTAGGTTTTATTTGTATTGTCTAAGTTGGGTTGCTGTGGGGATATTATGTGGATTTTTTCCTATGGATTTTTAGATTACTTTGAACAAGTTTATATGTTTTTAAACATGGGAGGGGATTGCTATGAGATTTGTCTGTGTTTTAACCAATGAGAAGGCAGGAGTGAGTATTTTAACTGAATTAATTAACTTGGTTATCATTCTGAAGAAGTCTGTTACCAAGACGAAAGTGCTAAATAAAGACAATGTGGAGTGGTACATTTAGTTTCCTGTGGTTTCCTGCATCATTTGCTTCATTACTTGTTGGTGTTGTGCTGGTTTGTTCTTCAATAGTTTGGTTTGTCATGTATAGAGGTGAACTACAGGGTGAGACTCTTGCAGCATGTGATGCAATCTATATCAGCACTATCAGTGACTGTTGCTAAATTAACAACAAAAGTTGAAGGACTTATTGCTAACAACAATTCAGAAACAATGACTAGAGGGTTTAATTTGCCATTGCAACAACTGGAGCAGTTTTTCATCACTCCTGGCCAAAGAACTTGTGTTTCAGACAGTGGAACCTTAAAAGGAGCTGTTTCTTTAAATCTGAATATGGGCAACATGGATTCCTATTGGCGTGGTGGCCCTGGAAGCTCTGGTGGTGTCACAATGGCTTTCTCAGTTGAACAATGGCACAGAAAAGACGGGGTGTGGGGAAATAGTAATGCGAGCATGAGCTTGACTACTGGGAACTTAGACAACCAGATTAGACTTTTCAAAGACTCGATTTTCAAATATAAAAAGTTGCAATTGGAAAACTGTTACTTGAGCAAGTGTTTGAAACAGGAACAAGTGCCAAAAGGGCTACGCAAGTGGAAATATCTCACAGGACTTGTGAGGAACTCGCAGCTGCACCAGGACTTAATCAAACTGTTTAATAGGCAAGGATGCGAGTTATTGGAATTGTTCATTGCTTACAACAGGAAAATGTCTTTGCTCATTAGTGACATTAACAAGTTGGATGCGAGTATTAATAATGACTTGTTTCAACAGAAAAGTAATGACTTTTACTGTGTTTTTCAAGCTGTTGAAAATGAGCTTAATGAACTGAAAAATAGAAAAGACAGGAAGTTAGATAGGGACAAAGTAGACTATAATAATGAGAAAGCATATCCTGATCCCCCATTAGGACAACACAGTCGTCACTATGATTTAAGTGATATTTTGAGGAAAACAGAAATACAGAGGAGGGTGATAACAACCAGACATGAAAGACCCTTTAAGGACCCCACCTCTGAGAAGATCAGAATGATTAATGAACCAGAGGAAAGGGGGACAAGAGAACTGGAGATCTGGTAAAGAGGGATACCAAGGGCAACACAGAGGGGGAGGGAGGAGAGGAATGAGAAGCCCCCCCCCCCACTACAGACAGACTCAGTAGAAATTGATATGGCCCAGACAGACAACGATTGTGTGATTATTCGAAACAGTGGGTGACTAACATTTTTAATTTAAGTCAGGTGAGGGTTAGTGCCGAATGGTGGAGTGGTACTTTTAGTCTCCTGTGGTTTCGGGCATCATTTGCTTCATTACTTGTTGGTGTTGTGCTGGCTTGTGCTTTCATTTATTAGCATTTGCTTACTGGGAGTTTGACTGGGCACAAGGTCCCCTCTTTCAGTGGAGGCCCTGGGTAGAAAAACACCACAAAATACTTTCATTGCATTTAGAAAGGGTTACAATAAAAAAAGAGGAGTAAAAGTCTAATAAAACATTACAATCAACTATCAATTAATTTTTAGAAGACAAGAAGCACATGCTACAGCAATGTGTAGGTAGTCTTAATTATAAAACCCAAAGAGATGAGAAATAAAATATCTTGAACATTAATAACTGCTAAGCAGTGCTTATGCAGTATGGAAATGTCACATTTGTACTGTACGTGTTACAGACCTGGCTAAAGGCCTTAAATAAAGAACAACACGAGAGAAGCCAGTATGATAAATGTGAGCAATCAATAGCAAATAAATACTGCAACTACAGTAGTATAGATTACTAACACTGGTCATTATACTTAGGCTTACGTATAGCATTCATAGATGAGTGACTTTCCTGCTACAGGTGGGGTAAGAGAGAGAGATGCAAAGACTACTGTATAAGATACAGAAGAATGGTATTACATAAACGGAGGGCTACTAAGTTCTACGACAGAAGAGCATATTGTACAGTACAGCAGAATAGCAGTAAATACATGCACACATGTTGAGATGAATCAGCAGGAATTTCCTGGGATGTGACAAGGAAGGACATAAGTGGCCGAATAGATTTAGAGGGACTAAGTATGGGAAAAGAACATAAAAAGAAAACAAATAGAAAGTAAACAATAAATGCATAGATATAAAAAGTAAACAGCAATACCACTGGCACACAAATGAACTTGAGCAAAAGAACGAAAAAAGTCAGCATAAAATCAATAAAATATCAGCTCAAGTTCAAACCAGGCACAATACTGACTTACAAGTTCATTCGCTGGATCGCTGGTAAGCTGTGCTAGTATGTGAAGGAAACAGCCAAAGCTATAAATCCAAAGCGAAGTTCCACATTAAATAGGATGTTTAAAGTCTTTACAGACCAAGAAACAGTTTATAAATGTGAAATGCTGACAGTCTCTTCAAGCAAACTGGAAACAGACTTGGAAGTTAGAAACTTTCAATAATTCCAAAACCTTTATTCAAGTATAAAAGGGCTAAGCGCTTTCGCCAAGCGGCTTTTTCAAACCATCAAAACCATTGCATTGAACTGACACACCTTATATACAGAGCTCTTAATTAATGGGTGTTCCTTACAGAGTCAAACATTTAAAGGTGCATGCCACATAAAATCAAGACAACATTAACCAAGAATAAAAATGCAAGTTTGCTCATAAGTATATAAAAAAACTTATATATAATAAAATCTATTTATATATATATATATATATATATATATATATATATATATATATATATATATATATAAAAGACTTGCATAACATAGCAACATACAACTAAGCAATGATTAAATAAAATAAAATAAATATGAGATAAGATAAAAAACTAAAATAAAAATGCATGAATTCATTTAACATTAATTCTTCTACTTTTGAGTGCTGGTTTAAGGGGGATTCTGTCATTGAGTCCAGGATAGACATGTGCTTGTAATCTAATAATCCACCCAGTTTCCATTTGTTCAGTATCATTTTTAATGTCCCCACCTCTAATATTGGGTACATTAATATGTATAACAAAGAACTTAAATGCATGTGTAATATCATTCTCTAAAACATGTTTCGGTAAAGCATTAATTGTGGATCTAATGCGTATCTGATAAATGTGTTCCTTATTCTATCCTTCAGTTTTCTGTCGGTCTTGCCGACATAGAAGGCAGTGCAGGAAGTGCACTTCGCAATATAGACCACATGTTCAGTCTCACAATTCGCATTAACTTTAAAAGTAAAAACTCTTGTAGTAACTGGATGTATAAACATGCTGGTAGTATTAATACTAGAACAAAAATTACATTTATTACACGGTTGCGTACCTGTATAAGTCATAGAAGTAGGATGACATTCTTGGCTTGGAAAACACAAAAGTCTGTGCAGATTCATTTTGTTTCTAAAAAGGAATTGTGGGTGATTCCCGACAATTTCCTTAATAACTGGGTCCACAGTTTAGATATCCCAGTGTTTGTAAAGAATCTGCTTAGTTTGGTGGACATTTTGCGTAAAGTACAATGATACTTTCTGCTTTTTATCATGGCTTACAGATGCTCTCATACTGTCCTCACTATAAAATGCACTGCCTTCTTCAGAAAAAATGGGACAAGCCCTACCTGTTGTAAGCCTTTCAGTGTGTTGGAAGGCTTCATGAATTTCTTTCATTCTGTATCTCCTAGTTATTAGTCTATTACGCAATTCACCTAATTCCGTCATATAATTGATCTGTATAGGATTCAACCTCGAAGCACGTATAGCTTGCCCTTTTACTATATTGGTAAAAATATGACTAGGGTGCATACTGTCCCTGTGCAAAAGGGTATTCTTATAGCATGCTTTCCTATGCACTCCTGTATTAAGTTTGCCATTTCTTAAACGTTGGATAGAAACATCCAAGAATGTTATACTTTCAGGAGAGACTGTCATAGTAAATTTTAAAAAAGATGATAGTAAATTAACTTTCTGAGAAAATATATCTAATTCTACTGCATTGCCAGCCCAGAGAAAAAACAAGTCATCTACAAAACGTCTGTAAAAGAAGACATATTTTTTATACAGATCCATTTGGAATAGTTTATGTTCTTCCCAATAAGCCATCACTAGGTTGGCGTAGCTACTGGCACATGGTGTGCCCATAGCCACACCATCCCTTTGTAAAAATAGGCTCTGGTTGAACATAAACAAGTAGTTTTCCAATACTACCTCTAATAGAAGACAAATGAAGTCTATCCTGCTTGGTAGCATATCTGGTATGGTCCAACAAATAATGTTGTATGCTCTCAATACCTACTAGGTTGGGAATGTTAGTAAAAAGGGGACTTGACGTCCATGGTCACCATTAAAAAAGGGTGATTATCTGGTAGCATCCTTGTTCCCTCATATAAGTCCAAGAGAAATTGCTTGGAATCTCTCAAAATAAATGGATTTATATTTACTACTGGTCGCAATGTCTTTTCTATTAAAATAGATAAGGGTTCTGTGACCCATCCTCATCCCGAAACTATCTGGATTCTCCACAAATAGAAAATTATAAAGTTCATCTGTTACTATACCTATTTTAAGTAAGTCTTCTAGGCTATTATATACTTGTGCTATATGTATTCCAACATCTGGGAGAGTAATAGAAACGTAAAAGTTAGTATCACCTAACATTTCTTCCATGCTAATATTGTAACTGGTCTTGTCTAGGACTACAATTGGGCCGCCCTTATCGGCTGGTCTAATTGAAATGTTTCTATCATTTTTCAAATTGTTCAATGCCTTTCTTTGTCTAAAAGTCAAATTATCCCTGTTCCTTTTCTCAGTGGCTCCATCGGCCATTGTGTATAAATCTTTCTCCACAATTTTGCTATAAGCATCCAACAGTGGATGCAATATAGGTACATAGGTACTAGGTTTTCGGTATACTGACTTCTGAGTCTCAGTAGAGGCATTATTGAAAAGCAGTTTTAATTGTATATTCCTCACAAATAATTTAATATCTAAAACGGTGTCTACTATATCACTTTTCTTAGAAGGCATGAAAGACAAACCCTTATTTAAGACTTCAGTCTCATACCTATCTAAAGGTCTATGTGAGAGGTTCCAAACTAAGTCATTTTTTCCCACATCTTCTTCAGTGTGGGTTCCCTCATTTCCCCCCCTACAGCCTTCCTTTTCTGCCTCCCCCTGCTCATGGAACGACTTCTGCCCCTGTTGTAAGTGCCTGGAATGGGGAAAGGGCTGCATGTCTCGTTTAAATTAATCCCATTGGTCATTAAATGTGTTTTTCTGTGAACCACTAAATCATTTGTTGTCAAGATGTCAGTGTTAACACGATTTAGACTGTTGTTACTAATAGTAGCAGAATCAATTAATTGCTGTTCTTGACTAGTAGAAACATTGCTATGATTTATAACAGGTTGTATATCATTATTGCTATTACTAACGTTAATTCCAGAAGCAATATCATTGTTGCGTATTAGTTGCACATCACCCACAGTATGACTGTTTTCTGAACTATTAGTCCCCTCAGTAAGAATGCCATCACTGGGGACACTAAATTCAGGAATGGTGGCATTAAAAGAAGCAGTTGACACATCACTATTGACTTTCTCAGAAACTTTGTTATTAGTAAAAATGTTCTGATTAACTTGTGTAGCATTCTGTCTATTGGAACTACCATTGTTGTTCCTGGGCCAAGTAAAGACTTGGCCGTGTAAAAAATCGTAGGTGTCCCTAGACAGTTTGTGCTTCTTTTGCTCCAATAGTCTTTTCTCAAATAAACAGACACTGTCCACCAATCGATCAAACATCGGCTCTATCACACAGTTTTTAAATTGGGCATATAGGTCATTCTGTTTTCTTTTAATCAAGTCCTGTAGGGCAAGCTCTTCGGGTAGAAAAAAGTCATTAAGCAAAGTCATATATTTAATGCTCACATCGATGTTAAGTTGTTGTCACCGGTACAATAAATCTGGATATGTATTCCCCGTTGTTGGCATCTTTAAGATCCTCAGTCCTCGAGGTATAATCTTCTTTTTAATGCAGGCTTCAAAATGAAAGCGCTGCATTGGCAGACATTTTAATTTCAGTAAATCAGACTCCAAAGATGAGAAAGCTGCATTAAGATTTTCAAAATCACTGCTGCTTAGCGTGTGAAGCCAAAAATGTCATCCTACTTCTATGACTTGTAATTTTTGTTCTAGTATTATTACTACCAGCATGTTTATACATCCAATTACTACAAGAGTTTTTACTTTTAAAGTTAATGCGAATTGTGAGACTGAACATGTGGTCTATATTGCAAAGTGCACTGCCTTCTATGTCGGCAAGACCGACAGAAAACTGAAGGATAGAATAAGGGAACACATTTATCAGATACGCATTAGATCCACAATTAATGCTTTACCGAAACATGTTTTAGAGAATGATATTACACATGCATTTAAGTTCTTTGTTATACATATTAATGTACCCAATATTAGAGGTGGGGACATTAAAAATGATACTGAACAAATGGAAACTGGGTGGATTATTAGATTACAAGCACATGTCTATCCTGGACTCAATGACAGAACCCCCCTTAAACCAGCACTCAAGAGTAGAAGAATTAATGTTAAATGAATTCATGCATTTTTATTTTAGTTTTTTATCTTATCTCATATTTATGTTATTTTATTTAATCATTGCTTAGTTGTATGTTGCTATGTTATGCAAGTCTTTTATATATATATATATATATATATATAAATAGTTTTTATTATATATAAGTTTTTTTATATACTTATGTGCAAACATGCATTTGTATTCTTAGTTAATGTTGTCTTGAGTTTATGTGGCATACACCTTTAAATGTTTGACTCTGTAAGGAACACCCATTAATTATGAGCTCTGTATATAAGGTGTGTCAGTTCAATGCAATGGTTTTGATGGTTTGAAAAAGCCGCTTGGCGAAAGCGCTTACCCCTTTTATACTTGAATAAAGGTTTTGGAATTATTGAAAGTTTCTAACTTCCAAGTCTGTTTCCAGTTTGCTTGAAGAGACTGTCAGCATTTTACATGTATAAACTGTTTCTTGGTCTGTAAAGACTTTAAACATCCTATTTAATGTGGAACTTCGCTTTGGATTTATAGCTTTGGCTGTTTCCTTCACATACTAGCACAGCTTACCAGCGATCCAGCGAGTGAACTTGTAAGTCAGTATTGTGCCTGGTTTGAACTTGAGATGATGTTTTATTGATTTTATAATAAATGCACAGAACAACAACATCCAACTACCAGGCTGATAGTTTTTGTTGATAAGTACCCAAAAAGTATTCATATAAACTTTTTATTACTAAAACATATACAAAAAAGAGGTCACAGTTCCTACGTGCCTTGTCTTACCCACTTACACAGTTAAATGAAAGGCCATGACAGGTCTGCAGAAGGTTAAGGCACTTCAGTATTATAAAGACACAAATATGCTTTACCTACTGACATAAATAAAGGTTAGAGTTTTTGCATGCCTTGGTAGACTCAATTAACTGTGCTTAATTACAAGTCATAATGGCATTAATTTACTGAATATTCACCTTTCCCATAAGCTGTTCCATGGGCTCCACAAATTCTCCAATCAAAGTTTTGATGGCATATGGCATCTACAATTGAGTCATCCGTGCCATGAAAGAGCAGCCTCTCATCAACGTCCCTTCCATTATTATTTTTCTTCATTTGTTCTTTCTGCCTAGAATTAACAGAAACATTCATTTGGTATTTACAACTGTATTAAATCAGTCTTTAAAACATACCTCAATGGATGCAACAGACAGCTACAGAGATTTAGGTAAGCAAACTACACAGAGTTTGGCCAGGCTTATAGTGCACAGGAATAAAGCCTTAACTGTGAGCCAAGCTCAAAAGGCACCACAGGAATCAGAGAGGAAGGATGAGTTTGTCTATTATTGACTTGTCCTTCCAGAAGGATGAAGCAGGTTATGTCCTGCAGTTTCTGAACAACCTGCAGATGTCTAGGAGCTGGCTGGAATACTGGGAATAGCAAAAGCACTCAAGCAAAGGCATTCACAATGTGGAAAACACTATTGTAGGAAGCAGTGCAGACTACAGCTCTAGTGTGCTAACGCAATAATACAGCTGACAGTATAAACTGTGGGGTATTTACCCACTTGTACTACTCAATACACTGCATCCTATGCCAATACAAAGTGTGAATAAATTGTAATTATGTCGTGGATCACATTAATTAACCTGCAGTTTTTCCTTCTTCAATAAGATGCGGCTATGGAAAGCAATGTGCTGCAAGCAAATAGAGAAAATCTATAGTTGGGAAAAAGGCAATAAAGAAAAAAAATATGGCCCCGTCTTTCAGTGATATAAAGTGCAAAATAATTTATAGAATAAAAATAGAATTCCAAACACTCTGCTAAGTCACCTACAGTTCAACAAAGGAATATATGTACTGGTGTAAAAAAAAAAAAAAAAAAAAAAAAAAAAAAAAAGCATGATAAATGTTTCTGTCCATTTCTAACACAGAAGCACTTTCATTGTAAAAATCAAAAGCAATTATTCTAAAAAGGCATTTCACCCTGTGGAGAAAAAGGACTATCACACAATTTAAAATAACATTAAAAGGACTTAATTTTTAGATAAATGCAGTGACACAGTGGGTGTAGATACTGTAACATTCAGCCATTCAAGTGAAACCACTCCATTCATCCACAACCCCTTTTTCCCACTTTTGCACACTGGTTCAGGGTGTCATTTTAACAGTCATAGTCATCTATCATCACACTGCTGGGTGGCTAGTCCTGACCATTCCAGTTGTAAGAAAACCCACCATCATCCTCATTCCTGCAAGGCTTGTTTAATTTACTAAGACAAGCATTTATTCTCTGCGGTTTGTAGGTATATATTTACAGTGGATATAAAAAGTGTACACACCCCTGTTAAAATGCCAGGTTTTTGTGATATAAAAAAATGAGAACACAATAAATCATTTAAAAACTTTTCCCACCTTTAATGTGACCTATAACCTGTACAATTCAATTGAAAAACAAATCTGTTAGGGGAAAATATATAAAAATAAAAAAAGTACAATAAGCTGGTAAGTGTGCACACCCTTAAACTAATACTTTGTTGAGGCACCTTTTGATTTAATTATAACATTCTGCCTTCTTGGGTACACACCTGCCATCAATTAAAGAGACTCAGATTAACCCCAAATAAAGTTCAGCTGTCCTAGTAGGATTTTCCTGACATTTACCCAATTGCCTGCTACAGAAAAGCCATGGTTTGTAGAGAGCTTATAAAGCATCAAAGGGATCTCATTGTTGAAAGGAATCTGTCAGGAGAAAGGTGCAAAAAATGTACACAGTATCAAATATACCATGGAATACAGTGAAGACAGTCATCAAAAAGTGGAGAAAATATGGGACAGCAGTGACACTGCAAAGAGCTAGACGTCGCTCCAAAATTGATGAAAAGACGATACAAAAACTGGTCAGGGAGGCTGCCAAGAGACCTACAGCAACACTGAAGGAGCTTGCAGGGATTTCTGGCAAGAACTGGTTGTGTACTGCATGTGACAACAATCTCCCGTATTCTCTATATGTCTGGGCTATGGGGTAGGGTTGCTAGACGGAGGCCTTTTCTTACACAAAAAAAAAACATCCAGGCCCAGCTAAAATTTGCAAAACAATACATCAAGTCTCCCAAAATCATGTGGAAAAATGTGTTATGGTCTGATGAGACCAAGGTTGAACTTTGTGGCCACAATTCCAAAAGATATATTTGGCAGAAAAACAACACTTTGCATCACCAAAAGAACACCATCCCCAGGGGGAAGCATGGTAGTGGCAGTATCATGCTTTGGTGTTGCCTTTCTTCAGCTGGAACCAGGGCTTTAGTCAAGGTGGAGGGAACTATGAGCAGTTCCAAATACCTGTCACTTTTGGCCCCAAACTTTCAGGCATCTGCTAGAAAGATGAAGAGGAATTTCACCTTTCAACACGACAATGACCCCAAGCATACATCCAAATCGACAAAAGAATGGCTTCACCGGAAGAAAATGAAAGTTTTGGAATGGTCCAGCCAGAGCCCAGACCTAAATATAATAGAAAATCGGTAGGGTGACCTAAAGAGGGCTGTGCACAAGAGATGCCCTCGCAATCTGACATTTAGAGCTCTTCTTGAAGGAAGAGTGGGCAAATACTGCCAAGTTAAGATGATAGACTCTTACCCAAAAAGACTGAATGCTGTAATTAAATCAAGAGGTGCTTCAACAAAGTATCAGTTTAAGGGTGTGCACACTTATGCAACCAGCTTTACTGTACATTTTTTTATTTTTTACACTTTTCCCCTAACAGATTTGTTTGTTTTTCAATTGAATTGTACAGATTGTAGGTCACATTAAAGGTAGGAAAAGTTTTGAAATGATTTACTGTGGTCTCAATTTTTATATCACAAAAAACCTAGCATTTTAACAGGGGTGTGTACACCTTTTATATCCACTGAATATATATATTTTTTAAGGTAAAGGTGAATTCTGGCAGCAGACTGGAGCAGAACTTTGAAATCATGCATTCTATACCAAGCATTTTGATAAGAAGGTAAAGGGAAACAAGCCAGGAATTATAAAGTACTATACATGATTTCATTATCAGAAGAGAAGAACAGATAAATAGAACTTATGTGTTGAATCCATGTACGATGTTTATATCTATCTATATGTCTATATATATATATATATATATATATATATATATATATATATATATATATATATATATATATATATATATATATATATATATATATATATATATATAAATCAAATATCCTCAGTCCTCTTCTTGGATCTTTCAAAGGCATTTGACATGGTGGATCACCAACTTTTGATTCACACCCTGCAATCTTTCTGTCTAAATTCCAGTGCCATTCAATGGTTTAAATCCTACCTCACTAGGAAGCAGCAGGCTGTCCTCTGGCAGAACAAGCTCTCCAACATATTACCTAACTCCCTTGGAGTGCCACAAGGCTCCATATTAGGACCCCTACTGTTTTCCATCTTTATAAACAACATATATACAGTCATCCCGAATGTCAGCTGTATCCAATATGCCGATGTTTCCACCCTGATTTGCTCAGCCACATCTCCCTTAGAATTAAAGTCTGTTACCAATCTACCTTTAATACCATAGAAACCTGGCTCTCCGAATGTCGATTGTTACTAAATCCCAAAAACACTAAAATGCTCTCTTCTATTCTCTTCAAAACAAAGGTCCACACCATTTACCTTCACCATAAATGCAAAAGATGGCACAATAATCACCCCTGACTCCTCTACAACACCGTTAGGAGTAATAATTGATAGTAATCTAAAATTTGACCTTCATGCAAAACAAATGATCAAAACCATCAATACAAAACTGGGTCACTGTATAGAATAAAAGCCTTCCTAACCCATCCGGGTATGGTTGCCATAGCTCGCTCCCACCTGCTTTCAATCCTTTTATATGCATCCTCCCTTCTCTCTAATTTAAATAAAACTGTACTTAATAGACTCCCAACCTGTTACAACCACATTACCAGGTTTGCCATTGGCCAACCTTTTAGAACACACCATTGCATCAACCTTAAACACCTTGGGTGGCTAGAACTTCCCAGTCTAATCCAATATAACCTTTTGATTATGGCTAACAAAATCCTCTATTATCCAAATAACACACCAGCTCTTAAAAATATGATCACCTCCTACAACAACCCAAGACCTCTCCGATCCTCAAACAGACTACAAATTAAGACAAAATTAACAATGTAGTCGGTGACTCACTCTTTGCAAACTCTGCAGGTAAAGCATGGAACCTCCTTCCAGCTAACATTACTTTGCTCTCCTCCCTATCACAATTCAAAGCTAAACTCAAACAACATCTGGCACTAAACTGGCTTTGCCACTGTAACAAGCCTGGCTAACTCTCACCATGAATGTATATAATCTATTAATCAAATTACTGTTATGTTTTCCCCCCGACTGTTACCAGGGGTAACTCAAACTTGTGATATTGTCTATTTCATGTCTGCTTATGTCATTTGTAAATATCTCATCTGTAATATGTCTTCTTTGTTATTACTTATCTGTCTACCTTGGAGCTTTCCCCTCCAGGCCTCTACTGAAAATGGACATTAATCCAGTTGGACTATCCCGGTCAACAAATGTAAAATAAATAAAATATATATATATATATATATATATATATATATATATATATATCTATATATATATCTATATCTATATATATATATATATATATATATATATATATATATATATATACACACGCACACACATACATATATATATATATATATATATATATATACACACACATAAACACACACTTGTATATATACTTATATACACATATATACATGCACACACACACACACACACACACAATATATATATATATATATATATATATATATATATATATATATATATATATATATATGGGTCTAGGACATTTAACTGAATGCAAATTTCACTGAAACTCAAATAACTGAACACAAATCACTAAGCACAATTCACTGAAAACACATTTCACTGAAAGTAATATATGGCCTTTTCCCCACTGTAGTGCGACCCTGGAGTTAGTATATATAGTAAGGAGTGTATGGGGGGCATAGCCCCCCACATATTTTAAGTACATATTATGTTTAAGTACATATTATGTTCGGAGTAGAGTAATATATTGGAATTGCAAGTATCCATGTATATAGTTCAAAATATTTAAAATATGTGGGGGGCTACACCCCCCCCCTTACTATATATACTAACTCTAGGGTCGCACTACAGTGGGGAAAAGGCCATATATAACTTTCAGTAAATTGAGCTTTCAGTGAAAAGTGCACACCAATTTGACTTTCAGTGAAATGTGCATTCAGTGAAATGTCCTACACACATACATATATTTTATATATATATATATATATATATATATATATATATATATATATATATATATATATATATATGTATATGGATATATGTTGATCAATCGAAATTACTTTTCACTGAAATGTAAACAGTCAAACTCACTTTCGCGAAAGTGCACTTTGTCGAATATGCACTTTCGTGAAACACAAAATAATGAAAAAAACAAACAAAACAATAAAAAAAAATAAAAAACAAAACACTAAATCACATTTATGCAGGGGGCAAGCCCCCCTGCACCCCCCACTTGAATATACTAACTCTGAGATCGCACTACAGTGGGGAAAAAACAAGTTATGTCTTACGATAATGTTCCATCTGCGTTGTTCATCTTCTTTCATTCGTCACTGATGGATTCGATTCTGAGGCCTCAGAAGCAAGTCGGCCTTTTACCAAGCTCGCCCCAGGCAAAAACTCTCGAGCTAAGCTTCTACCCAGAATGCCCTTCTCCCTGTTACCTCAGATCGAGTTTGCTAAAGATAGAGAAGTAAAGCCGAGGCCACTTCTGTGCAAATACTCTACGACACTACTTGGACCCAAAGCATCCCCCAGGAGCCTTTGGTGAGGAAGGAGGGTGGGATATGATGAATGAAAGAAGATGAACAACACAGATGGAAGGTTATGGCAAGACATAACTTCTTTATCTGATGTTGTTAATATTCTTTCCATTCATAACTGATGGGACAGAGTCCCAAGCTACCTTGAGGTCCATGGGTGGCCCTTATGGAAGAACATTCCTGAGTACTACTGAGCCGAAGGCAGCTCTCCCTCTGGAGACCAAGTCCAATTTGTAATGATTGATAAAGGTATGGGGTTTATCCCAAGTGGCTGCTGCACAAATGTCATCCATGGGAAGCCCTGGAATGGAAAGCTACAGATGTTGCCATAGATCTAGTGGAGCGAGGTTTAACCTTGGGCATAGGTTATTTTGTGACGGAATAGATAAAATGCATGCAGTCCTCTAGCCATTTTGATAATGTAACCTTGGAAACATAATTTCCCATTCTGGGCCAAGAAAAAAGAGATGAAAAGCTGTTCAGTTTTACAGATAGGCTTGCTCCTGTCTAGGTAGAATCTCAGTTGCCTATGTACATCCAAGTAATGTAGGCAGTACTCTCCTTTATTGGAAAAAATCAGAAAGAACACTGATAGATCAATGGTCTGATTAATGGAAAAATCAGAAAGAACTTTGGGAAGGAAGGATGTGTTCGTCCTGAGTGATACTCTGTCTTTATGGAAGACCAGATAAGGCCTCTTGATACACAGTGCTTGCAGCTCCGAGACCCGTCTGGCTGACGTGATGGCTACTAAGAAAAATGATTTCCAGGACAAGAACTTTAGGTCACACTTCGCTGCAGGTTCAAAGGGTTTTTGAGTCAAAGACTGAAGGACTAAAGTGAGGTTCCATGGTTCCACAGGCTGTCTGACAGGAGACCTGATATGAGAGGTTCCCTTAAGAAAGGCTTTGCATAGACGTAATGAGATAAGAGGGGGTGCTATCTATACCACTGTGGAAATTAGAAATTGCTGCCAAGTGTACTTGTATGGTAGAGGCAGAGGTTCCCTTATCAAAAAACTTAGCCAAGTATTGCAGCACCGCAGTCACTGGAGCCAAATACGGGTCTAGCATGTTATCCTTAGACCAGATGGAGAACCTTTTCTACTTATCCTGATATAGTCTTCTGGTGGATGGTTTATGAGAGGCCAGAATGATGTCTCGAACAGGTGAGATCAGATTAGCTTGTCTGGCAAATAACAGAAGTGGAGAAAACAAGCCGTTAGCTTGAGACTGAACATATTCAGGTGGCTCAACGCTTGGGGGTGAGCAATCAGATCTGGAAGATGGTCCAGAATCCACAGCGAGTATACTAGGTGAGGGCGAAGGAAGGGGAACCAAACTTGTCGAGGCCAGAATGGGGCTATGAGGATCACCCTTGCATCTCAACTGAAGAGCTTTCTTTAGGAATTGTGGAATCAGGGGAATGGGTGGATAAGCATAAAGAAGTCCCGTGGTCCAGTCATGAATCAGTGTGTCCCTCAGGGTCTCCCTCTCTGGGGGAAACAGGGTGAAATAGCTGCTGCACTTGTTGTTCGATGGGGAAGCAAAAAGATCGCAGTAAGGCTGGCCCCAGTGGCTGAAGATTTCTGTCATCACATCGGGGATGAGGGACCACTCGTGAGGCAGGAGGATGTATCTGCTCAGTTTGTCCACAATTACGTTGGAGCTCCCCGGAATATGCGTCACTATCAGAAAGCAGTTGGAAGCTATCACCCACTGCCAAATTCTCATGGCATCTCGACACAGTGGGTAGGACTTGGTTCCTCCTTGCTTGTTGATATACCAGACCACTGAAATGTTGTCTGACTGAATTGCAAATGTCCCAGAAGGGAGAACCGGATGAAAAGCCTGCAATGCTAACAGAACCACTCTCAGTTCTAGAACGATGATATGCGGGTGTGCCTCTGAGGTGGACCATGCCACCTTGGACTGTCTTTCCCTGGAAAAGGCCCCCCACCCGATCAGGGAAGCATCCGTGGTCACAATGGCCCTGGGCTGATGGGACAGAAATGGACGACTCCAAAGTTCTGCATCTGGCCTCATCCACCAAAGAAGGTCCTGCTTGCAGGAGTTGGTTACGTGAATCTGGTAACTGAGGGGGTGATAGTTCAGGAACCACTGACAAAGAAGGAGCCATTGCAGGATTTGCATGTATAGCTTCGCTAGGGGCATTATTGGAATTGAAGCTGCCATGGATCCTAGGGCCTCCCTTGGTGAAACATTTGTTTGACAGAATATCGAGCCTCAATTGCTGGAGTCTGTGATTTGGGAGTGAAACTAGACAGGACCGGGTATTGAAAACTGCTCCAATTAATTCTATTTATTATGTAGGAGCAAGGTTTCATTTCTCCCAATGTATTGTTATTCCCAAAATGTTTCCCAGAGAGAGTGTATAATGCAGTGCTGTTACCAGAAGATGCTTGGTGGGGGCAGTGTGGAGCCAGTCGTCCAAATATGGAAACACCCGAAATCCTTGTAGTCTTAAATGAGCTGTGACAACTGCCATGCACTTCGTGGACACTTTGGGGGCTGTGGAGATTCTGATCAGCAGGGCATGAAATTGATAATGACTGGCCCCTAGCCAGAAGCAAAGCAGACTCCTGGATCATTTGTCCATTTTGATGTGGTAATACGCGTCCCGGAGATCTATCCAGTGCATCCAATTGTCTTCCCTTAAAAAAGGGAGAATGGACTGAACCACGACTATCTGGAATTTGGTTTGGGTGACAGACTTGTTCAGGCTGCTGAGATACAAAATGGGTCTCCAGTCCCCTGTCTTTTTTGGCACCAAAAAGAATCTTGAGTACAATCCGGATCCACATTGGCCTGGTGGGACTAGTTGGATGACTCTTTTTGAGACACCTTCATTATCTCTGAAGCTGCTTCTTCCCTTTGACTGGGTGAAACATCGGGAAGCTTTTTTGGAAATTTTGGTTGACAAAAAAGGGGGATGGTGTAACCTCTGGTGATTATACTCTGCGCCCAATGATCGGTGGTACTAGATTGCCAGGCAGCTTGTTGCAGAGAAAAATGACCCCCGGCTGCTTCCAGAGGTAAGCAATCGGGCTGCTCCACAGGAACGCTGGTAAGGCTGTCCAGAGAAGGAGTCCCTGGGGCCTTGATTACGAGGACCTGCTCTGCCTCTGTAGGGGTGTCCTCTGCCCCTGGGGGTATCATCACCATATGCAGCACGGAAAGGACCCTGAGATTTTTTGTGCTACATTTTCCCACTCCTGGAGAAGGAACCAAGAACATTGAAGATTGGAAAACCATAGGCCTATGGCAGACAGGGTATTGCCATCTTGCTTGCACCTGGCTAGCATGTCTTTCATCTTGGAGTAAAAAAGAGATGATGCTTCAATAGGAGCATTCAAAAAGGAAGACTTGAAGGGGTCTGTGAGGTCACAAATGCGCATCCAGGCATGACGCCTCATGACAATGCCCAAACCCACTGCTCTAGCCACCCCATTGGTCGCATATGATAGCAACCTCATGGATGAGCTGAAGAAAGATTCCAGGGTTGCGAGCTGTGAGGCCACTTTGTCCCTGACCTCATTAGACACCTGTCCTGTGAGTGTCCCAGAGAGTTCGGAGATCAAGTCCCTCTGGAGCCTCGTAAAATGTGCCAAATAGTTTAGTGATCGTACAGCAAAGGTCCCTGATGCAAAAACTTGCTTCCCCATTCTGTCCACCGCCCGGGACTCTCTGTTGGTTGGGTGGACAGCGAGACTTTCCTCAGCAAAGACATTTTTTGTGACCACTGCCACCACCATAGCGTCGACTGGTAACCCTCTGTAGCAGTGCGAGTTCTCCTCGGGAGGGGAAGAATTCTGTCAGGTTTCCGAGGGATCAGCTCAATGGAATCAGGGTTCTTCCAAGTGCATTGCACAATGAGATCATCAGCAGGCAGGGTCAACCAACAGGTAGAAGGCCGGGCGCGGAAAGACTGCAGGAACACGGACTCCTCAGACGAAGGGTTGGAGGGCTTCCAGTCACCTGCTTTAGCATTTCCAGGAGGTCTTCAAAGGAGACTTCATCAGGAGGTGACCGTGGGTACCCTTCATCATCATCGTAATCCATGTCTTCCATTAAAGACTCCTCGGGTGAGTCCATATGCTTCCTCTTGTACATCCTCTTTCGAGGGGACTCCTCAGTGGGGGACTCTGAGTAGGACTTGGAAGAGTGGGTACCCTGAACAGGGGTGTCCTGCGGCTTCTCTGCCCGGTGCCCTGGGGGGGTGGTCTGTGGCAGCTATAGCTCAGGGGGTGAAAACTGGTGTTCCGATGTCAAAGGAGTGCTTTCAGAAGCGAGACCCCTCTCCATCATGTGGAAAGCAGGTCTGCCCAAAGAGGGATGGGAGCCTGGAACCAAGAAAGGCAACCTCGGGACCGGGGTCACACCCACTCTAATGAACCCGCCCCCACGGATGCAGCCTCAAGCAGGAGCGATGCGGAAGTGGCTATCGGCACCGAGGACAGAACTGAAGACAAACACGGAACCGTACCTCAAGCTGACGTGCCCACCCCCCATAACCTAGATTGAGGAAGGACCGGTCCTGCAGGAACCGAGGACCAAAGGGGCAAACCCGGAGCATGAGTGAGGTCCACTATAGGTGCCAAGGTGATGGGTTCTGCAAAGGATGGAGCAGAAAGCTTCGGAACTGGAATGGTCGAAGGAGGAGTGTAAGATGGAGTCCGTGGAGAACCAACCCAAGTCTTGCTGGCAGTTGGGTCTTAGAAAGTGTGGGTATCCCCTTGGCTGCCAACAGCTGGTCCACAAGATGCACCAACTCATGTTCTGACAGGCTCCTGGTGGATCTAGTGGATACTCTGGATGGACAGTCGGGTCAGTTAATGAACAGACTATACATCTGGCCCAGGAACTGATCTAAGGAAGGGGAGTAGCGGGGTCCGTGGTGCAAGGTCTGCCGGCACCGATGTCTCAAGTTTCGAGATCAGGATTAATGGGGTCAAATTCAACTTGGTCAAGAAAACGCTTGGTGCCGAAGTGGTAGGTTCCAATATTGTAACAGATAAAGGTATCGAAGGAGTGGCCACAGGTGCCAAAGTCGTAGTAGGCATGAGGTCTATTGGTGCAGGAAGCAGGATCATTAGTGCCAAAGCTGGGACTGGTATCGTAAGTTTTGAGATGCTCGGAGCTGATGAGGACAGAGCTGTAGAGGCAGATTTATGCTCTGAGGACAATTTGGGAACCTTTGATTTCACAGGCTTACCCTGATCATCCGAGGGTGAGGAGGGAACAGAGTGGGACCTCTTTTTGTCCTTTATAGGAGGGGTTGAGACCTCCATCACAGAAATGGCCTCTGAGAAGGGAGACTCAAGTAACCCGTTCAGTGTCAGTTTATTTTTGAGCTCATTCAAAGTGCTTTGACTGAAACTCTGACAAGTGTCACAATCATTGTGAGAATCACTATTAGGTAGCTTGCCATTACATGAAGCACAGTGCTTAAACCCTGAAGTACTTTTCTTATCTGACATTTTGAGAGAGAGACACCAGAGGCAAACACTTTAAGGACAAAATGAAACACATCAAACACAGTTCAAAAGAAGCCACACAGTCGTATTACTATATCAATATATATATATAAGTAAAACAGGAACGTCTTACTGAAAAAAGACTAATACACTGAGAAAGAAAAGAGAAATACCAGCTATGGTATTTAAGGAGTACCACAAGGGTAAGGGGAGAAGGCAGTACCAACAATGGTACTTGAAAGTTTACCAACGGGTAGAGCAAGGAAAAAAAGATCAAGGACCGACAATAGAAAAAAACACTAGAAATACTAATCGTTCACTAGAAGAGAAAATATCAAAAAGGTTTTTCACACAAAATATCAAATAGGTTTCCACTTAGCTGAGAGCTCATATGAAATGCGGTTTTACAGCTACATGGCAAACGAGATTTGAGGTAACAGGGAGAAGGGCATTCTGGGTAGAAGCTTAGCTCAAAAGTTTTTAGCTGGCGCGAGCTTGGTAAAAGGCTGACAGTTCCGAGGGCTGAATGGAAAGAAAATTAACAACATCAGATGATATATTCCTTTATCCCCACTGTAACACGATTCGGTAAATCGGCTTTCGCGAAAGTGCACTTTTGATGTAGTACACTTTCACGAAGTGGGCTCGGCCTTCTGTTTGTCGATGAAGTGTACTTTCGACAAACAAGAGGAGACATATATATATATATATATATATATATATATATATATATATATATACATATACATATACATATACACACGCACACATATACATACATAAATACATACATATATATATATATATATATATATATATATAGACAGATAGATATAGATAGATAGATATGGCTTCACTTCAGATGATCAAAGTTTTAAAACTTCGAATTTCATATGGCCGAGACCATATGATTGAAGTTTTAAAACTTTGAACATTCTTAACGGAAATCTCCATACAGTGCGGAACTGGAAATTTTCCCTTTTCCTCGCTGTAGTGCAATCTCAGATTTGGTAAATTTAAATAGCAGGGGGTGTGGGGGTTGCAGGGGGGCTTGCCCCCCTGTAAAAATGTTCAGGAAAATCTTTTTGTTTTGTTTTTGTGTTTCTTCTAGTGTTCGAAGTTTTGAAACTTCGATCATATGGTCTTGGCCATATGAAATTTGAAGTTTTAAAACTTCGATCTTCTGAAGTGAATCCATAAATATATGTACATATATTGATGATATAGACAGATGTAACTCAGCTGCCACTTTATCATTACCTTCTTCAGTTTCCATATCAGAATGTCACAGCACTGTAACGTTAAATGCAAAATAGCTCACTGTTTAAGATCTTTGTCTACCAAATGAAGTGTCTAGAGGTCAATCCTAACCTCCAGCAGTCCGCATTTTTATCAGTATCTGCTTAAGCTTTGAGTATTCTGGATTCCTGCCAAACTATGGTGGCTGACTGGCTCTCTAAATGTTCAATAAGCATTATATTCACTTTCAGTAAGGAATATTACTTATTTGTGGGGACTGGAATTTGGTTTGCAACAATCAGGATATACTACGGGGCCTACAAGGGAAAATATAACGAAAAGTAAAATACGTGAATTCAGCAGTAGCTACTCAGAAGGAAGTTGTATATTATTCCCCAAGGTACAATAACTGTGTCAGACTTGACAGAAAATATATTTCACAGGAACATGTTTATTTAATTGAGACCTCTGATACATATCCAATAAATATTCCAGATCATGCATCAATAATTGCTAAGATAAAAATGCAGAGTAGTGAAGTAAAGATGACCCACTAGAGCTTCCCCACCTACCTGTTAAAAACAGGAATTTAAGGCATGGATAGTGGAAATTATTGAGGAGTTATTAGGAGAGACAGTATTCCAGAAGTCCTGGTATGAGTGGGAAAAAAGAAAGTGGAGTTTAAAATGGGGTAGAAATAAAAGAAAAAGATCTGGTTAAGAAGTAATAGGGCTGGCAAAGGTTATAGTATTACAAAATAAGGAGAATCTCACAGAACTTGAGAAGTCACAATTGCAGAGTGTTAAACAGAAAATAGGGGAGTACCTGGACAAGAGAAATGAGTTTAGAAAGAATGCTGTTAAGCAACTGTTTTTTGACAACTGCAGAGCACAAAAACGTTTGGCACAACGACTTAGGCAACAGAAAGTAGAAAAGGTTGTTGCCAGACTTGGGGAGACTATAACTAGAAAAATAGCTAAAGATCCTGTAGAGATATTACAGATATTTCAAAAATGTTATGAAAATTTGGTAAGGCAGAGAAGAGGGGAAATAAAGAAAAGGCACAGATGGAAATATTTATGGAGGACTTAAATATACCAAGGTTATAGGTAGATGAGGCTCAACTAACAGTTAAGATAGGAGGAGATGAGATAAAGGCAGTGATGTATAACCAATCTACAGGAAAATCTCCACGAATAAAATGGTATTCAGGTGGAAGTTAGGAGGGAAGAAAGTAATAAAGATCTGGAAGGTTTTTTTTTAAAAGGAGGGGAGGCACCAACATCCTGGAAAAAAGCTGTGGCGGCTATAATACATAAAGACAGTTAATACTCATCTGATCCAGCTTCATACAGGCCCATTTCAATTTTAAGCAATAACTATAAAGTGTTTATGCCTTTAACTACTAAAAGAATGGCAAAGTTGATGCCAAAACCGATAGATATGGACCAGTGCAGTTTTGTGAAGGGGAGGCAAATATTTGACAACATTAATCGAACAATGATGATCCAGAGGGAAGCAGAATGTAGGAAAATACTGTTGCTTTTGGTGGGTCGTGATGCAGAGAAAGCATTTGACAAAGTAAACTAGGGTTATATGAGCTGGGCAATGGAAGCATCTGCATTTCCTGATGCAATAATAAGGTTAATTAGAAAAATATATGAGGGAACAGCGGCAAAAATCAAAATAAGAGGTTTCCTTTCTGATATGTTGTGTCTGAAAACAGGAACCAGGCAGGGGTGTCCTCTTTCACCTCTGTTATTTGCGTTATACTTAGAACCACTAACAAAGAAAATAAGGGATTCTGAAATTCAAGGATATAACTGGTACGGTGTTCTAGAAAGGGTGGCTTTATTTGCAGATGACATTATTTTGTACCTGATAGAATCAGAAAAGGACATCTCAGTGTTGTGGAATATTCTGAGAAAGTTCCAGTTTTTTTCAGAATATAAAATTAATGAAGATAATACAAAGGCTGAAGTTATAAACTATGTACCCACAGATGAATTGGTCCAGTAATACTCATGTTTATGGGAACATGATAAAATCTCAATGTTAAAAATATTTTTACTTATATACTACATGTATGATCTTCACTAACTATAACTACCTTGGCTGTACTTACAAAACTTTGTATACCGTCTCTGTACATATCTTAAGTTAAATGTCAACTTAATCTCTGTAAATAATGTTTATGCTTTTACTGTGCCAACTTGAAAATGATGTTTTGTTTATATTACTATATTCATTTACAGTTTTATTGTAAATTTGTGGAGCTTTTCTCCCCAGCCCTCCGCTGAAAAAGGGCCATCAGTTCAGCAGAACAAACCTGGTCATCAAATGTAAAATAAATAAAATGAAGGATTTAGGAGTATGGATAAAACAGGATTTGGTTATGGTGGGTAAGGATAGATGGGAAGAAACTAAGCAAAAGGTAATGCAAAAACTGAGAAACTAGAAGCGCTTGCCTATGTATATAGATAAGATACAAACAGTAAATATGTTTTAGTCATTCTAGTTTTTTTTTTACACAGGTCAGGCACATTTTTATTACCAGAGTAAAAGTTGAGGACAGTAATTAATAAAGAGCTGAAAGATTTTATTTGAGCATGGAAGAAGGCAAGAGTACTGCAAGAGTGGGATGAGGTGATCTTCCTAACAGAATAAGGAGGTTTAGGATTACCTGATTTGAAGGGATATGTTACAGCTGAAGATGAAGCAAGGGGGTAATTCAAGAAATACGGAAAGAATGGGATTGTGGATGCAGATCCTTAAGGAGAATAACAACAGTCATACAGAATATTATATTCATAAAGTAGCAGAAATTGTACAAAAAATAAGCTTACATAGGAATGGAAAAAAGATATTCTGCCCATCGGGATGACTGCAATTAGGGGTACAGAGAACAAACAAGAGGGGGCTGGTATTTACTGGAGGAAGCTGGCAAAGGAACAAAGGTTTGGGGAACAAATAGAGAGGAAAGGTAATAGAACGGGAAGAGGCCAAGAAGACATTTGGACTGCAGGCTACTGCTAGTAAATGCTTTCCCTATCGGGGATTGATATCCAAGTATAGGCAAAGGGATAGGGGAATCCTAAATGAAAGACCTGCACTGGTTGAGTTTTTAACTGAATATAGAACAAAAGCTGCTGTTAAAAAGGATAATTAGTACGGCATATAAAATATTATACAACAACAATGGGAATCTATTAGAAGAGGTCAGAAAAGATTGGGAAGAGAGATTAGATGTGCAGTTCACAAAGAAAGATCGTGGGACAAATGTATGACTCCCAAATATGCAACAAAAGTTTAGATTTAGGATTTTTGTCTGAAAGTGTCTGAATAGATACTTTTATAACCCAAGCAAACTCCAAAGAATTTTTCCTGAGGGTGATGGGAAATTTGGACGTCTGGATTGGAAATAAAGTTGTAACCGGCAACAAATTGTTTGGGAGTGTAATGAGTTGGTAGACTAAAATTTCACTGTACAGTACTCTGTCAGGAATACTGGGCAAGCAAAAGAGTGTAACTAAGGAAATTATTTTTTGAGCCAGGATACAGGATCTGAATTGCCTAGATGTAGTTAAGCCTTCTTAAGCTTAATTCTAGTGGCTGCCAAAAAGCCATTACTAGAAAATGGAAACTGAAAATAAAAACTATATGCTTAAAGTAGAAAATATTGTAAGAGAGATAAAAGACCAGTGAGTGGGATCTTTGGCAAAGGGTAGGAGTAATTTATGGGAAAAAATGGAAACAGTGGGAACAATACATAGATAAAATTTTTTTGGAGTAGGAATGAGGTTTAGCATAAGGCATGAATTGAATAATTTATGTAATGTTACTTAGATTATAAGATATATAAAACATATATGTGATGTATAATGTTTGTAAATGTGAACTTGTTAACATTGTTTGATTAATTTTATATAAATGTACGTTTGCCTATTTGACAAGTGATAATTCAATAAAGGTGTTAAAAATTAGTATTTTATTTACCATTAACCTTTTGGCTGGAGGTTATACCTAAAAATGGCCAAATGTATTTGTTTGTTACTCACTTATCAAATTAATAAATTAAATTATTAGTCTAGGTTAATACTGTGCAGATTAGGCTCTTTTATGTGCATTTTTTACACCCTGACCTCAATAAGCCTAGCTCTGTCTACTAGCAACAAATTGACTTTACCAGCTACATACAATCAAATGACTTATTTTAAAGATTTTGCACTCAACTGGGCTTAGACACATTACCACAAACAATTTGTACCATATACTGCAAGTGCTCCTTGGAGGAAAACTGACAATTATTCTTGTCCATTAATTCTCTACTTGTATCAAACAACTAAAGTTAATTACAATATAATAAAAAGAAATCATACACAAAAAACATATTAGTAAATAATTGTGGCTTTAACTTGCTGACAGCTCCAGCTTCTTCACAGTGGGCACAATAAGATATATACTCCTGTAGCACCTCCTTCTCCTATTACACTGCTTACACAGTTCATCATGTTTTTCTTCCTTTTTTTGCCCCAAATTATTTCACATTATTAAGTGACTGCAACATGAACCTGTCATGGCATTTTCTCTCTCAACTTATCCACTACATAAAGCTGCATGGGCTCATACTGCTAGCAACTGCTAGAGTCACTCTCTCTATTTTTGAAGATAATGATTCCAGTTATGACATCCTGATAATCACAATACTGGACCTATGCTGTGCATCCTAGATCCATGAGTAACCATAGTCCAATCATTTCCCAGTAATTAGTTAAAATGTGATTGTCTCACTAGTTGCCAGCATTCAGGAACACATATTCCAAATGGAGAAGCATCCCCTACTGAGTGTGAGTGGAGTGGTACCTTACCCTTTGCACATCGGACATACGGCACCTGGAAGGTGTAAAGGCTTTGGTATGCTGGCCAGATGTTCAGCTATCCTCGGCAGGATATTCCAAGAGTGAAGAATACTGCAACAGTGATAAGGAAGGACATCCAGTGGTACATAATCTCTGACTAGCCCCTGGTTATTAGTGTGGCACCAACTAGAAAACCTTTTCTACTTGTTAATATAAGATTTCCTAGTAGCAGGTTTTCTTGCTTCCGTTAATTCATTCAAGCCTACATCTTTTTTTTTTTTTTTTTTGTATTTGTCCAGTTTAAAACCCATATCTCCTTATGGTGTCCAGACATTTTTGTGTCTGGCTTCTTTAAGTGACTTACTAACTAATATGATGCAGTATTAGAAATGGCAAGGAATAATTAACAAATGACTTCAAGAAAATTTAAAGCAAGATGTCCCACAGTAGATAAATGAATCACTTTTTTCCATTTATTATTCATATGTTCATTTTTTTCATAATTGATAGACCTACATGCTATTGAGGGATAGGGTGTGAAACGCTGTGAAGAGAGAAGAAAATTCATACCAATGCTGATTTATATCACAATATACTGTTTTTTTTTAGTAATATGACAGTATGCAATGTTTCCATATGTACTTAATTCTCCAAAAAAACAAGTTACTTACAAAGTATTGCATGGCATCAGGTAAAACCTTAGATATTGTTGAAGAAAATGTCACTGATACTTGCATTGTAAGTTACATATGTTGATACATATTCAGTGTTATTCATATTGCTAATTATACTTATTGCTAAGTATACAACCAAGCATAGATTGTCATATTTTTATAAATACCTCAAACATGCATCTAGAGAGGAATTTCTTATTGTCATGTCAAAGCTCATGTCTTGTTAACAAAAAGTGCTCTCACAATATATGTCTAGGTTGGATAGTTTACAAGGTATAACAAATTGTTTATGAAATTTTAGCAAAAATGTAACACTGGTCTGTGGGCATTATATAGTATAGTATTTATGGAAAGGCTATGAATAAACTGACTTATTGTTGTAATACACTGACTTATTGCTGTCAAAGAAGACTCTCCATTCCCCCCACTATTTCTCCTACTCCAACCAAGAGAGCCCCCTTCTCACTCAAACATGTATCCAGTGCCTACATCAAATCACTCGGGCTCAAACTTAAGCCTCGTTCTCCCTCTACTGATAACCTACCTTCCCCTCTTCCTCAAGATTGCTGCTGATGCTATCGACTACCCTCCCTCTCTACTAATAAACAGATCCATTCAAGAAGCCACAGTCCCAAACTTATGGAAATCCTTCTACACAATACCATTACATAAAGGTGGGAGTTCCACTGATCCCTCTAATTTTAGACCCATAGCTATTCTTTCCCCACTCTCTAAAATCCTCAAAATATGCATTCATACTCAGCTTCGCAAACTACTAATACACAAAAATTGTTTAACTCCTACCCAACAAAGGTTTAGGCACAGTACTGCCACTGCCCTACTATCTTTTAATCAGACTGTAGCTGAGGCTAGAGATAACAACCAACTTGTATCCCATCTATTCCTTGATCTCTCCAAAGCCTTCAATACAGTAACTCACTCCAAACTAACTAAACTATCTGAGCTCAACCTCTCTGCTTCCACTCTTAACTGGTTTTCCAGTTACCTCACTAATAGGCTACAATCGGTGAGATGGCACACTTCCTGCTCAACCTTCCTACCTATCAAATCTGGAGTCCCCTCATGGATCTATCCTGGGGACCTCTTATTTAACATCTTTACTAACAACCTCCATACAGCTGAAGCCACTCTTCTCTTATACAATATGCAGATTATACACTTCCTGATAACATCTCTCACCTCCACACATACCTACCCAACACTCCTTCTGGTCCATTGAAAGTTGGCTTCCTGAAAATCAGCTTATCTTAAATCCAAAAATGACAAAGTTCCTTCCCTTCCTCCCTTGTACTCTTTCCCATCACAAATCCACTATTACCATCACACCCCTCGACAACACTACAATTAAAGTGGAACCTCACACTAAGCTACTTGCCACCATAATCGATAATCAATTAAAATTTGACCTTCACATTCAACACAGTCTTAAAAACACATCAAAAACTGTGATTACTTTACAGAAATAAAATTAATTTCCTCAAACTCAGTCTTCTCTGGCTCAAGATTTGTTCCCACCCTGCCTACTCTATGCGGCTCCAATTCTCACAAACATACAAGCTTTGTTACTCTCCTGCTTGAATAAGCCTATAACACAATAGCTAGAATTGCCACAAATCTACCCTACAACTCTCACCACTGCCATGCACTAAGAAAGATAAATTGACTAGAATTCCTCCAACAACTCCTACTGTCACAGCTACATATCACACATTCAGTACTCTACAAACCTATTGCCTGCTCCTCCCTCTCCTCACTTGTATCCTATTATACTCCTAATTGTCCTCTTTGTAGCTCTGATCAACATCTCCTTGGCATCTACACACCCAACAAAAACATAGGCAAACTCCTATACAAATACTCCATCTCCCAGTCCTGGAACAAACTCCCTGCTTATGCAAGAAATATCTCGCACCCAAAACATTTCAAAAAAGAGCTAAAACTCTCCCTAGTAAACACATGGCTCTGCCCCTGTCTACATCCTACCTACCCCCCCACACACAATCTTTGTCTCCGTCCTCCATCTTTTTTCCATTTCTT